>NC_070579.1:25284376-25519376 GCF_027409825.1 Scomber japonicus | reverse complement strand
AAAAATATCACTTTCCCTCTTTAGCCTGATGGAGCCACTCATGGAGGGGGTGGAGCTACAGTAAGCCTGCTTTTCATCCACACTGAGCCACTTTTCTAAGAAACACGTTCATCTAATAATAAAATGTACTGCATTGTGTCTTTATCAATATCATATTTTACAAGACACAAATCTGAGCAGCTATGTGTGGTGTAACCATGGAAAAAGCTCCTCACCCACTCCCTAAAAGAATACTATCAAGAAGATAAATGACGCTGCCTGTACCTCATTATCTGTAAACAAAGAGCCACATTAACCCTCAATGATCTTTTCCACTGACTGGCTTCTCTTCATCTGTCCATATACCAAGACATCGTGCAAGTGCTGCAAAGCCGTACATCAACGTATTTCACCCAAAGTGCTTAAATATATTGACTTGTTGTCCACAGATTGCTCCAAGGTATCTCTTTAGCATCATTATTGTTTAGTAGTGCATGTCAAAGAGAAACAAATATGATCTCATCTTCTTTGGAACAATTCATATTTGCGTTTCATTAATTTGAATGTTTTTATAAACCTTTCGTTGAACTAACTCCTAACGAAAACACCATGTTAATGAGAAATACTTTGGACTGGAAAAGCATCTGGAAGACACCCAACCAAAGACTATACAATCAGATGAGGTTATGTAGTTTGACTATCATAAAGATAAACTGTTAATCCGATACCCAGATTATCCATAAGTGTACTGCAGTGTAAAGCATGCAGACAAAACACAGGGATATGGCTTATATCTATATTTTGCCCTGTGGAGCACCACAGTCAATGCTCTTAGCAAGGGAAAAAAACACTTTCATCAAAGGGGGGGGTTGGGCGGGATGTTAAGCACGCAGCTTATTCTAATCAATTCCATACAGGACACTAACATGTGCTAAGTGTCTGCAAGCTACTCAATAAAGCCATTAGGAGCAGGTGGTTAAGTGTGGCTACAAGTTAAATGGACTAAGCCAGTTATCCTTCAGGGAGTGGCAGGCAGAACCGGAAAGACTCACGGCTAACTGGCAGCGCAGTGGTCTGAAGTGCTGTGGGGAAATGGGTTACAATCTGCTCTAAACCTGGCAGGATTTCTTACACAAGCACCGGCCAGGCCCTGCTGCCTCCAGCACAGGCCGACCATCAACCAGGGGAGAAACTTAATATGTAGCCACATTCATTTGGACAATAACTGATGGGGCAAAACGGTAAAAATGTCAAATCCAGTGTTTACATGCATAACTGAGTAGAACATTAAAAAAGGTACTATGAGGGGGAGGGTGGGTGGACAAGCTCTATTGTCTGCACTGTGCACTATCTCACCCCTGTAGGCATGGTGCTGAGGGTAGTGGGGGTGGGTTTTGAGTGGATTAACTGGTGCAACGGGACAGAGAAGCAGCTGGCACTGGTAACTTCACCCAAAAGACTCCAGGGACGTCAGATAGACTGCAGGGTGAGAGACGGAAGGATGGAGAATACTAATTCTATACAGCAGGCGTGTGTCAGACATTTAACCTACGTTCACGCTATTCATTAAAGACTTGTTGTCAGTCGGAGGTTTATCTCTGCTCTGCATTACTTAACACTAAAGCACCCGTTTCAGGCCAGGCTTGCTCTCACTCATTCACTCATCTAGCACACTGCATCTCCCCCTTGTTTTCTTCCTTACTTTTCGATGGGTGAATTGAGCTAAATGCTGTTTAAATAACCCACAGCATTAGACACACCTTGTCATGTAGTGTCCAACCTGTATCACCACATATAAAGGCGGTAGAAGTGAGCAGAAAAAGGCTGCTGCAGGATTGTTAGAGATGGGTGGAAAATAAAAAGAGAGGGAGCTATAAAATGAAACCATGACTATAAAATAGATTTGGATGGAGTCATACTGCAGTATAAACCTCACTCCATGGACCTGTGTCTCATGTTATCACTTTCTACTTTTTCTATATGTCCTGTTTTCCCCATTGTCAACTTACTCATAAATAAAAAGTAGATGGAGGGAGCTGGAGAAGCCTTTTTTTAATTTTCAGTAAACTGAATTCAACATAAACAAACCGCACTGAGGCATTCTGTCAAGGATGGTTGGCTACAGAGAAGCCAGAGCTGTCATCAGTGTTCCCATATTAAAGCCAGCCAGCGGCTACTCTCCTGTGCACCAGCCAAGTGTCTATAGACAGGCAGGCAGATAGTCAATACAGTGCTGGAGAGCCTGAGGGCTTGATCAGTTACCGTGCCTCTGAGTGGGGTGAGCTGAGGCCAGATGGACACTGATCCCACACCTCGCCTGCCTGCCTCTCTGACAGCCACACCCCCCGACTGTTTGAAACACACACACACAAACACCAATTAACGAATACACAGGATTGATTTTCTTGTGGTAAAGGCAGAGCAATGACAAAAGGATATGCTCAGCTTTCCCTACGCAAACAAGCACACACCCATATAGTTGCTGCGCACTTTGATTCACCTCAGACAGACTTGGATCAATGATTAAACAGATCAAAATATACAGTGCTGCATCGTATGATATCATTAACTCAAATTTAGTTAAATTGCACTTTTTTGCTTCTCCGTTTTAGGTAAACACACACCCCATCATCTACACTTCATCCTCTAATTACCTGCAAATATACCAACACTGTACAAATGCTGCAGCTGTAAAAACTTGTGCACTACATAAACAGTGTATTTAAAAAAAGGGAAAATATTTACATTGCAAAGGCACAGCATAGTATGTCTTTGGGATGGCATTCAAGGCTACCAAAGTGAGCTAACAGACTATGAAAGTGCTGAATTACCCTTTCAATAATTACAGTGCTCTGAGCCCAGCTTCACAGTCCCAGACAGACTGAGTGCCTAAAAATGCAGCGCCAGCATCCACCACTTTATCCTAATGGGCAGGGAGTGCCAGCTTCCAAACCACAGTGACGAGAGTTACAGCACCACACTGTCTGACCATCCCACAGCGGAGCGGCTAAGGACGACACAGGAGACACAAAACAAACCTGAGGGGCGAACTCTGTCATGTAGTTTAACCATGAATGCCATCCTGAACAGATGCAGTGCAGTTTTGGGTGTGGGACTGAGACTGACACTGGTTGCAGGCTGTTAAAGCAGCTGACTTCCAAGCAGATGCAAATGCTCGGCACTGTACAGAGGTTGTGGCTCTCCATTCAGCTGCCGTGAGCGAGTTCCCGGACAAGAGACGAGCTGAAAAGTGCCAACGTCCCTGTGGTACAAATGATACGCTCTACAGATTATATTCAGAACTACTCCTGTCAAGCAGAACCTCACTACAGCCAATAATCAACTGACAGATAATTAATTAGCAACAATTCAATTAAGTTAAGTAATTACTGGTTCCAGAAATGTCAGTGAGTTCATGTTCTCTTCATCTTTTATGAAAGTAATCTGAATATCTTTGGATGATTCGTCAGTCAACACAAGACCCAAGTTAAATAGTGTTTGCACACTTGATCATAGCTACTCAGGTCATGCCTTCAGGCTTTGATAATGAGCTGATCTTGATCGGGTGTTGACTGTCGCCTGAACCTACATTTGTGATGACATCAGCATCATGCAACTAATTCAATGTCTACATGCTTTGATCTTTCTCATGTTGGCCATGTGCCTGATGAAGACCCAGGGGGTTGAAAGGTTTCAGTTTTCAGTCAATAAAAAAAAGAAAAAAGACGTTAGGAGCTATAATCCTTTGTTGCATTTATTCTGCAGCTGACATAAATATAGAATAAGATATTCACACAAAATTTAAGGCTCAAAACAGAGGTGCTTAGATAATACTCCTACCTCCTTCTTTACCCATCAGATGTGAATGACTTCAGCTTTAAAATGTGCTCCATAAAAAGTCTATAAAAATACCAAAACAGAGATACCTGATGAAGCAGAACGTAATAAGTAAGCATATCCTGTGCTCACACTGCAGGGTGGTGAACAGATTTTAACTGTTGACTGAAGCAACGATAACCACTGTAATCTCTCCCAGCTGTTGCACTGATGCACATAAACTGATGATCAAGGCATTAATCCTACAGTATAATCACAACACTTATCAAGGCACAACTGAGAAGTCTCAGACAGTAGGTGGCTACTATTGATCAATCATTGATACCATCTCAGATAAAAACTACTGACTGGTTGGCTGAAACCTGACGTAGTTTGACAAAAAGTGTTCAAGTCAATGATCTGTAGGTGTTTCACTCACTCAGTCACAGAGCATCAGGCTTGATTTGTTTCCAAATGTGTGGCATCCATTTTAAAATGGGCAGTCACACTCTCATAAATGTTGCAATGTCAACCAACGGCATTTCTCTCAGACTGCCGTGCCCGAAATAAACAACAACTGCAGGGACCCCAACAGGCTCCACAGTGTTTCCTGTGTTGTAAAACAAGTCAGACTGAAGTTCACAAGCAGACGTACATTCCAGGGAGTGAAAGAGACGATGTCCACATGAACTTGAACTTGAAGAAATCCAGCTAACCAACACATGAGGAGGAAATAGTTTTGTGACTGAACAAATATGATCTCAACATTAATAAAAAACAAAATCAGGTGATATTAAAAGTTGGATGTTTTATTTTATGTATTGCAAAAGGGTATTCATACCATTAAAAAGTATGAAAACATTCTTTGCCCAGAGCTTGTGGTTTTATCCTTTTTAAAACCGTCTTATCCAATCCATCAAGTTTTCTCAAGGTAATAGGATGCACTGAGATGAGATAACTATTTTAAGCTCCTTCTCTGGTTTGCTTTGGCCTTGAGAAAGAGGAAAGGGAAATAGAGGTGTGACAAAGGAAGTGGCTGTGCAGCATATAAAAAAACCCAGAAAAAACAAAGGCTTTAAAATTCAGATGTTGGATCTGGCAAAGGATGTGAGCCCATCTCTGAAACTGCTGCTCCTGACCACAGACATGCAAAAGCCTGATAAATAAAATACAGTCTAGTGTTACTTTCCAATCATATATTGATGAAGACAGCCTGAACACACCTTTAGACAATTAATTGGACTGTACCAAAGGGCATGCTATTCTTTAAGGCTTAGAGAAGAGAAGGCTGCATATCTCTACCACATTTGTAGAAGCCTTTAAAAACACAACTGTGTCTGCTGTTATGACGTATCCACACTTGAAACCCACACTTTGGAGGATTCAGCCCTTGAATTTTGGACACAGCAACAGCAGCCAAGCTATGAGCTCTTGGAGCTTAGACAGAAAGTCAGGAAAAGCATGAGAGAGACCATGTGTGTGTGTCATTCACACTCGGATTAACACTCAAGTGACAAAAAAAACAAAAAAACAACTCCTCACACACCCTGGTAGCAGTAGCGGGATCGTCCCTCTGTGAAACGCCTGCAGTCTATTACCATTTTTGAAGCAAAGGAAAGAGTCGCTGCTCCCACACCCAAAAACCCTACCCACCACCACACCTCGTCAGTCCAAAACACACCGATTATGTAATGTGGAGTCTGAGCCAACACCCGGATGATAAACAGCATCCCTCTATCACTAAGATCTGCAGACGATGCTGTCTGATAGTCTGCCCTTTCTCATGCTGTTCTGCCAAGACAAGAATGAGATCATACTATGTGCGGGGATGCCATCATGAGAACAGAGCATGCAGTAACTGAGAGTGTAGGAGCAGCACAAACAGAAGTGCAAGCATTTCAAAAGGAGTTCTCAATCCAATATCAGTGATGCATGACTTGCTGTTGATAAGTTTAAGCCTGTGTCTTGAACTGATCTGAAATGATAAAGACATACAGTAGTGTCCAAAAGTCTGAGACCACTTTCCCATTCAAGACAATGATAAAGTGGTCTCAGACTTTTGGACCCATCTGTAAGCAGTAGATAGATCCATCTGGGCTAAAACTGCAAAAAAACAACCTCTTTTTTTGCACATGCATTCTTAAACCTTAAAAGTCATGGGGCTCCTCCATTGTATGTTTATTCCTCCCACCAGTCTCCAATACCTCCAACATTATGCAATTGTGCATGTGTTGTTTGGGACCCTGTCAATGACCCCTAGGTGGTCTCCCAGCACTCCACTTTTTGTAGCCATTGTTTTGGGGAGTTTCTGGTTGTTTTTCTAAGTCGTTAAGTGAAGCTTTAATGATACCCGTTTGTCTCTGAGGACAAACACGCTGATTTTCTTCTCTCTGGTTTAGCAAAAGGCCCAGTTCAGCCTCACAGAACAATAGCGGTGTGTACGCCGTGGCAGCCTGCTGGGAGAAACACAGGAAGGCAACGCCAGTCAATAAATTCAAACACGATGCAGCTAAGACTGAGCCAGCTGAGTGTTGTGCCACTGCACAGCCCGACACACACACACACACACACACACACACATGGGGCTGTGTGGAGTAAAAACCAAACACAGGTTGAAACCACCGAGCCATGCTAGCGTCTCACATCCATCATCACAGACTGGCTACTCCACGTTACGAAACGGGCGTCTGAACAAATTATGTGCAGTGAAATTAACAAGACACGCCACAAAGACAGAGCGGGTAAGTGAGTATTTTTGGAGGGTTCATTTAAATGCACAATAACACAAAGAAACGAGAGGTAGTAACTTAAATAATTCAGCTAGAGACGTTATAACGTACCTTTCGACCACCGACGCTGTTGATGAAGACTCCCTGAGAAACAAACAGTCCCTCCCTCCCGGTACAAATGCACTAAATATGTCGGCAGAGCAGTAAATTTCACCGGATTAACAATAGAGCCGCGCAGTCAGCGGCAAGCGTGTCTCTCCGTGTTCTTCCCTCCACGTTTGAGCAGCGTCAGGCGGCGTCAGGCTGCTCCCCTTCATGAAGGATGGACCCAGGCGGGGGGGAGGGAGAGAGGAGGGGGGAGTACGGCTGTGGATTGAAGGGAGGCGAAGCGAAGCGTGGTGGGTCATAAAAAAACAGAAAATGCAGATTAAATCCGGAGAGTGGTCCAATCAAAAGCTTGCGGCTGGTGGTTATGCAAAGCAGGGGTGACGTCACACTCAAACCAAACTCGAGAGATGTGTCCTGTGGGTGAGGGGGTTCCCAAGATGGGGTCCGGGGTCCCTCAGGAGGTCAGAAGAGGGTCCCAGGGAGTGAGGCGCTACTTCATTTAATTGATTACAAACGGAGGACGGGACGTTTATAAATAATAATAATAATAATAATAATAATAATAATTATTATTATACATTTAATTCATACTGTAGGCTACATTTTATTCTTGGTGAAACTCAACGTGCTATATCTATCTATCTATCTATCTATCTATCTATCCATCTATCTATCTATCTATCCATCCATCTATCTATCTATCTATCTCTATCTATCTATCTAGCAGCTCTGCTTTAAATTCTATATATTTATGAAGTTTATACATTTTCAGTTTTTGTTGACAGTGTCTGGAAGGTGATAATTCTGCTTTATGTTTATTATTGAAGTCATACTAAGTAATGGTGGTGTATTAGGGCACATTATATTTGAATGGTGTTCCTAATTTTTTTGTCTACTTCATTAACATACATGAGGGGGGCAAAATATTAAGAACATCAGTCATATATAATTTAGCCCAGTACACCACCATCACTTAGTATGACCTCAGTAGTAAACAAAGTAAAATGAAGTGGCCGGTGACTGTATAGATATGTATATGTAGCCTTTTAATGACAATAATTTTATTTTGCACAGCACATTTCAAGCAATGGAGAGAAACCAGACAATCACAAATACAGGCCCTAAAAAAGCAACAAGAAAATACAATCACACAGTTGCACAAAAACAGCATAAAATACTTCAACCTCAACTTTATTTGTCCCTGTAAGGCAACTGGCCCCATGCTGACCTTCCAAATCACAGAATTGCAAACAAGAAGAAAGGGCTGAATTTCGTGACGTCTTCAGGACAACAGCTGAGACAGCATCAACAGGCAGTATCCTAACTAGATGACTGTTCCCATCCAAATGCTGTACAGCTTTGTTTGTATTTTACCTTTCATAGATGAAAATACTTTGACAAAACAGAGGAATAAAAACAGCATGATTACAATTTAGTATGTTTAAAGGAGTCCTTAAATAATTCAACTCCATAAGGATAAAAAAAAGCATCCTCAGGCTCTAATGTAAACAGGAAGCCACAAAGGTTTAAATAACCTGATTTATAGTCCCTAGAATATCAAGCTTCACTTTCTTTCACCATTGTCAAAGAAATGGCCAGTATTTCAAACTCCTGCCTGTAGTTTGTAACTTTTTTAAAATTCTCCACCTCTGATCACTGTTTTCTTTTTTTTTTAGTTTCACTCTTCTCCAGGTTGGGATGCATGTTGAATACCATCTCAAATAGGTTATAATGCAGTCTTTTCAAACAGCAGGCAGTGGTCTTGGGTTAAAATTTGACTTAAGCATAGACTATGCTACAGTTTTTACTTTTAACATTTCATGGTCCTCATATTTTATCATTTAATTTCTTGTTTTTGCATGCCTTTGCTTTTAATCTTTGCTTCATTATTTTCCTTGTGAAGCACTTTGTAACACTGAAGCTTATTTTATACAAGCAAAGTTTGTTTCTTTTACTTGGCTAGTAACGTATGAAACCATGTGAAAGTACTCACATGTTGTTTCACTTGGATATCAGTATTATTATAGTTTGTAGAAGGTATTACAAAAAAGGTTTCAGTGTTTCCACCTTTGCATTGCCACCTGCTGTACGGTCAAGTGTGGGATTTTGTCCCAAGTGAGAGAAAAAAAGGGGGAAAGAGCGATGCAATCTCATCAATGAGGGTTTCCAAGAATCTGTGTTTTGAGACTCCAGACATGAAAGGTTCAGAGGCTGATTCTCCAATAAAGCACTGATACTCCACACATACTCTTTGCACTTTTCTTCCACCCACGTGTTTATTCTTTGTACTTAAAGTGTAATTTGAGACACTAAATTGCCTGAGTAATAATCTCCTTCACATGCACAAAGGGGTTTCTGTTTCCTGGGATTTGGATAGTGAGGAGTAAGGCCTGAATCAGCTCTCTAAAATTTACAATGTTAACTTTCAGTACTTGTAGTTTCATAAAGTCTGCTGCCCTATGGTACAACCCTACAATAGCTGCAAGTTGAATGCTTTCAAAAAACAAAAAAAAGTTTTTTCTTTGAGCTGCAGCTGCAGGCTTCACAATAGAAATCAATGAAAAGGGAGAAGACATACAAAGACTATTGCAACGCACAGAGAGAGAGAGAGAGAAAGGGTGAATGGGATAAGACATCTGACATCAGCTGTTGTTTCCTCAGATAAAACTCAGAGACGAGGAGAGAGAATGGAGTCATTTAAAAGAATGAGCCTTGGGCAAAGAGAAATCTGAGTGAAGGGAGGAATGAAGGCTTACTAGAAATCATCTACCGTGGACTGATCAGTGCACACATTCTCCATGTGCCTCAATGAAGAGTGAAAGTGTGTGAGTCACAATCTCAGCTCTCCATCCCTGCTCCTTACAAAGCAGTTTCGTCAGCAGCCTGTCAGCTTTTCCAATCGGCAAGGGGCCCTGCGCCAAAGAAAGGGGGAAAACCCCACAACTCTCCCTTTAGTTTCACTAATTCTTTAACATAACCTTAGCATTAAAAGATACATTTATAGGCTACAAGTTTTACTGTTTTAGTTTTAGTGTTAAACTCTTGCCACAGGATGTAGGTGTGGATCCACCAGAAATATGTCAGTTAACCAGTTGAGGCTCCTTCTTTTATTTGAATAAACTCAACACTAATGGCATCAATTATTATATCACCCGACTGAAAAAACTATTAAATCCCCTCACATCCTGACCATCCATTTCAGATTGCTTCGTAATGTTGTTACACAGGGGTGTGGCTCAGCACTGGGCTCTGGTAAAAAAAAAAAAAAAATCCTTGACAGAATTAGGATAGACTGATAATCTAAAGGGATTTTATAAACAGACTTGGCCCTCTTTAAAGCTGTTTCTCTCGTGTGGTCTGCTGTCCCATCTGCCCAAACACCTTGTAGTGAAGACAGCTGCACACACTGCCTGTGGCACAAAACAAACTCTGCAAGGCCACACACACGGACAAAAAGACTGACACACCAAACACAAATTTAGCAACTGGAGGTGCAGTGACATCAATATGTTAGATATCAGACAGGAAAAAGGAAACTGTTGCTGCTGCAAGCCTGCATGTTTGATCTGAAGTGCTTTGTTAATATAAAAGACGTTCAGTCAGTCACAATTGATTAAATGCTGAAGTCAAACTAGCTCCAACTAAGGACTATACCTGACATCAGCATAATCAAACTATAGCTGATAAATCATTAGCAGCTTCTGCAGGAACACATCACCTCAGACCCAGGAAATGATTAAAATTTGCCCTGTTAACCAACTAACAAGTACATTCAAATGTCAACTCTGGTCTTTCTCACTCCTGCGGTTCAGTCAGTCATGAACCATCGAGGCATCTTCAGCTCAGCACATAATGTATGATGATATTAGGTTAAGTGGGTGGAAGGCAAAGATGTGCTAGATCAGCTGCCAAGCGGCGCCTGGGAAGCTCAATAAGCAGGAAATGAGCTCATCATATTGGACTGCTCTGAAAAAAGAAGATTCAGAATTGTAATTTCCCTTCTGTGAGAGCTTTGTGCTGTAGAGTCAACATACAGGGCACTCACAACAGCTGTGCATGACCGTGCATGTGTTGAATTAAACGACTTTAATTGTATTTCCTCTAAAATCTTCATGCATCTCTGCCAGCAAAAGTAGCCACAAAAATCAACTCCCACTTCCTGTATGGGAATACGAATCACTTACTCCCTCTTCTGACATTTCAGAGGTGCTACGGCCATGTATGAGACATGACGATCTTCCATTGGGGAGATGTGAACAGAAGATGGCCTCCTCAATCATAATCATTGATTATGATATATAATGAAATGAACTTTACTGTGAAAGATTATACAGGAATCTTTAATCAGTAGAATGGCAACATATATGACAACTATGTTTCATTTTGTTCAAGTACAGCTTATTTGTATAAAAAACATGATACCTGCTCACTGTGGGAAGGAAGATCTAGGTAATACTAGATAATATATGCATGCATGTCATGTTTAAGTTAAGGCCATGGCTACACTCTGCACAGCTCTGCCATCTAGATCCAAAGTCCATCAGCATAGTAGAAGACAGATTAATGCTTGGACAATAGATCATCTCTTCTTCACTAAAGAAATAAACTATTGAACTACTAAAAAAATACCCTCTGGAGTCTTGTATGAATAACTCTTAACTATTGTGCGTTTCATGAGGTACAAAGAAAAACAAAAACAATTCATTATAAAGTTAACAAAGTTAACAGACTAAAAAGCACTATGAGTTAATATGACATGACATTTCTACAGAGCTACAAATAAGTTTCTATTATTAAATTGTCCTCTTTTTATCTACCCTGGACCACATTTAACAAGGCAAGTCAAGGCTTTTTCTTCTTAAACAAGTCAGATACAATTCGTTGATGGCCATCAGAAATTGAATTGAAAAGGAGGTCAACATTTCGGACATCTAGACAACGGATGGACTCTTTGTTTTTCATAATGTACTTTGGCATCATTAAAGAAACATGCACATGGATCTGGGGAACAGCACTCCCTGTCGTAGCTAACCATAGGCAAGGCTGAGTGCTTCATTAGTGAGTGAGTGCATTCTATTATATCGATCATTACTTGGATAAAAGCAATGCATTGCACAATCTATAACAGCAACCCAGCACATTGATGAACAAACAACACGAAGGCAACAGGTGTGTGCTGTCTGAAACATTATACTGTAGGTGCAACTCACAGAGAAAACAAATCAATACCACACCTGAGACCTCATCTGTCTGTTTGTGGTCCTGTTTTCTGAGATCTTCACCCTGATTGTGTAAAAAAGAGACTACTAGAAGGTGGATTTACCCTCCATCTATAAATTAACTTACCTTTGAGAGGTCGCTGGATTCGCAAGATCACAACATGAGGCAAGAATCCATTTAGTCAGTCTTCAAGTTATGTGCTTCTGTCCAAACTACCAGTGGTTTGGACAAATCAGTGTTGCGAATCCAGCTGCCTTGTACGATTTGATAGACAGACATTTTTTGAAAGTGTCTGCCCTTTTCCTAACAGTTTCCACTTCACAAGTGGTACGGTGTAACAAACCATCTGGTGCATCAGGTTATAAATTTACAACCTCCACCACAGACTGATGGATTCAATTTCTTGGATATGTTGTGAAGTGTCTCAAATTAAGAACTCTGTCCTCACAAGGTAACCTATTTTTTCATATAATTTGAAATCTGAAAAAAAAGAACAATATAAAAATGAAGAACAGTCAGCAGCATTTATGCACTGCTCACTGCTCCTCATAATGGCACTAGTACCAAACTTGGTATCTTGGCAACAGGTCCTGTTGCCAATTCAGCATTGTGCGTTATCAAATACATAAGAAAGAACATACTGTATTAAAAAAACCAACAAGGGCTGTCTGAATGAGACATTGAAATGTCTATGCTTAAGTCATCCATGAAATAGCAGTTTCCTCTTTACAAAGAGGGAAGGTTCAGTCTTTCTTCAGGCTTCAGTTTCTTCTCCATGGAGTCAACAACAGGAAAATAAGTTACACATTCCTTCTACAGGGGGCTGGTCCAACTGATGGCGACTCCTTTGTAAGACGAGTGCTGAGTTCTGACCCAGATATGGTGGTAAAGTACAAAGACTCTGGGTGTCAGGAGTGTGCAGTGTATCCCTGTGGTCAGCAGGGGGGGCTAGTGAAGCATCTGATGTCACTGAGGCCAACTTCAGTTCACCAACAGGACATCTTCGTAAGTGGTTGTTCTGTGGGAAATTTAAGAAAGATGAGTAATAAGTAAAAATACCCAACAGTCATGATTTTTTGTATAATAGTCATCTGTTCTTATGAAGAGTGACAAACCTGATCTCCATGATTACGTGAAACCTTCGTAACCAATTTTGATAAATTTCTGGTGTGGTGAAACTGTTTTTTAATTTCCTTAAACATGTATTGTGGTTAAGCTAGATACAGAGCTGTATTTCTTAGTTTACAACAACAACAACACAACTGAGATCCATGACTTCCACTTGAGTTAAATATTGTAGTGAGCATGTAAACAGCTCTGTTACCCGGTTAACCAGTTTTTTCCCTTCCATGCTTTTCATCTACTGTCTGTAATCACTTGCTGTTTAATCAAAATATAATTACTACAGTACAATCATTCTGTCCTTGTAGATATATCACCTGCTGTGTCTCATAAGACACTGCAGATAAATCACTTATGTTAATCTAATTTCCCTTCTCACCTGTCACAGCAGCAGAAGAAGGAGCACGGTGAGGTCTCCAAACCTCTGAACTTCCCAGAGCTCGGTGCGTCTGTACACTCTGCTATGAAGGCGTGCAGGTCTGTGATGTGTATGGGTTCCTGGGTTTGTTGCTGAGGAAATAAATGAGAATACAATGTTGTTGATTTTTATCCTGTTTGGTTGTGTTACATGTGAATGTTGTGAATTAATGATATGTGTTTTTATTTAATGTTGAGTAGTCAGATATACAGATATACACAATAAACATGGTTTAAATAAACCTCATTCCATACCTTGATGGCCTCGTAGGCTCCAGTGATGAGAGCGATAAAGAGCGACAGCACCATGTAGATGAAGAGGGAGATGAAGGTGTACAAGTAAACTTGGCTGAATAGCCACACCAGAGTGCTGCTCTCCTGCATCTCTGAGAACGTCACGAACATGTCATCCCCATTAATGAGGGAGAAGAGGCACTCCGATACCATGGACAGAGAACGAAACTGAGGGAAAGAAAACAGCTCAATCAAACCTCTGCAAATGTTAAGAAATGACAATGAACTTCAGACTCACATTACAGTAAACAATGTTTACAAATGGCTCTAAGAGGAAATCCTTCAAAGAACTGAAGAACTGAAAGAAGGCCAAATTGTTTGTGTAATTATTTACAGACAAAAAAAAATTTCAATTTCAAAATACACAATACATCTAAAGACAAATGGTGAGTATTATTTGTAGTTAAAGAGACAAAGTTACAAGTGAAGGGACAGTTTGAAACAATTAAATAAAAAAGTAAAATTTTAATAAGACTTAAATGGTTTTACTGCATCACGTGATCCCATTCTTGTCTAAAAGAGTTTTACTTTTCTCACCTTCACATGGTACGGTCCTAGAACGATCCAGCCACAGAAGCAGTAGCCCAGATAGATGACAGCCACACAGCCGCAGAACCGAATCACATTGGGAAACGCTGCTCGAAGTGTCACGATCAGGATCTAGAGACATTACACAGATCAGATTACGATGCGAGAGAACAGACAGAGATTAGATTAACAAGGATGTATCACATTATATCAACACATTAAGAGGAACATTTTCTCACCTTTGGACAAGTTATTAAATCAGATGCTTAATAACAGCAACACAATCAGTTGATGCACACCAGCATGTCTGTGACTTACATTGTACTTCTGGAAGAAAGTGAGGTAGCGAATGACTCCCACCCACACCAAGAGAGTGGAGGTCCCCAAGAGGATGCCACATAAGTCATAGGAGGACATATTCTGTCAAAAGAGAAGAAAAGATTATAGTTTGACAAAGAACACATGGCAGATCTTCATGTAACCAAGTACAAGAAAAGGACGTACCTTAGACTCAATGCCGATTTTGATGATACTGCCAGTGATAGTGAACATGTCGCTTATGATGAGGAGGATGAACCAGCCATTAATGAACTCCAGACGATCTGCCCAGCACACTTTTCGATCTAGACTCTCCCTGAAGAACTGCACATACTCCTGAGAAACACACAGACAGAGAAGAATGAGCCAAACTTGAAACATGAGGCATCCGTGCAGTGAGAGCTTTATAGTGACACATAAAGGGGATGATGAACAATGATCTTAGCCCACCAACTAAACTGTGAACATCTTATTCTGTGATGTTTTGATGTCCTTTGGTTGTAACAGACTCCCCCTTACCTGTTGCAGGGTGACGCCTCGCAGTATGGAGCGTCCACACAGCAGCAGTGACAATATGCACACCAGAGCCACAGCGACATCAAACGCCACACGGGCATAATTCTCAGCTGGGGATTTAAAAGAGGAAAAAGCAGAACTGTTGGCAGTCTTTCATTTTGATGCAACAGCAGCAAAACCTGACTTCATACAGTGACACTTCCTGCTTTAAACAGATTTGCAAATTTTTCTTCACATCTTTGCCAGCTTGCTACCAGATCAGTGTCATCTTTCACTTGCATACTACTGCTGCTGTATCAATGTGACTGCTCTTATGTTTCATGCTTTTCTCCTTATTTTTAAGAGCACCATCCATTCACTCATCTGGTCTCACCATGTCCGGAGACGCTTGGGTCTTTACACTCCTTTATGGACGCCTGGTTTTGTAGTCGGATCTTCACCTTGCCGCTGTGAGACTTGTTGTCCAGCACTATCTGTAGGAGAGAGGAGACCAGCAGACAATTCATATATTCTAAAACCGTAGTATTTCATACAACAATGTTTAAGTTAAGTATATTTATAGAAATCTGAGAGTGTTGAGTATGTTGATTTCCTCTTATATTTTTTAGTATGTATCTTTCTGTGGAGAGATGTCGTCAAAGGCTACTGTTAGGTTCATTGAACAGCCTGGCAGAGGTGCAGATATGTTCTCCTCTACCTGAAGAAGGCTGACTGAACCAAATGTCTGGGTTGGAGGTATCAGAACAACTGAAATAATCAATGCACTCGATTATAACTGATAATAGCTTGACCAATCAGTCTCTTTTACATCTCTTCTAATTCTACTCAATTTTTGACCATTACCCAAATAATCAGAACCTTAAGCATCAAGCTTTTATTTATGAAGAAGTAAAAAAAAAAACAACAAAGAACTGTAATTTTCATGAAAACGTGAAAAAGCTATTCTTGCTGCTGAATAGATCAAACTTTATTACACGTGTATTACCTTTGGACCAAACAGGGAAGTGTTTCACTCACTGTTATGTAAAAAGTGTAGCAGTCTGGGATCTCATTGTTGATGATGGTCTGTATGTTAATCGCCTTCAGCTGAAACTCTATGGTGACATTAATGAACCTTGAAAGAACAAAAGAACAAACACATGATTAGAAACTGAGAAAGAATCAGACAGAGAGGCAGAAGTTGGTATTTAATGTTATTGGAAGGATGACCAAAACCACAATGAAGCAGGATGAGAAACTATACATAGCTCTGTGTGTGTGTTTTTGTTTTGAAACCTGTCAGTGTTCTTGCACAAATGCTTGGGTGTGTGTGTGCAGCAGAGATAAGTGACTCACTGAATGTCATCAGATACTATAGAGATAATCTCACCGACAGAGGCCAAATACAGTTGGAGCCATGAGAAAAATGAAGCCTTACTTGTAGAACTTGAGCGTAAAGTTCTTGTAGTTGTTTGTTAGTGGACCTGGAGGCTTTGCCAGAGGGTCCACACCTATACAGTCTGAAGATAGAGGGGACCACACAGAGAAATGTCATATTAAGTAAACACTGTACTGAGGTACAATCAAGAAGAGGCAGGAAACACAATATTTATTGCTTATGAATTAATATTAATTTCTGTATACAGTACATATTGAATAAAGCATAAAATGTGTGAAAAAGTAAGAAATCTTATCAGAATTATTGGAAGCAGATCAAACAAAAAGGTACTTAACATGTGACATGAGGGGAAATAAGATTTTACTACAAGCTTGTTTCCACTGTTGGTCTTTGGTCAAATTAAACTCAAACACATTCATATGAGGTAGTAAGAAACTCTGAGGGTACACACCTTCTCTGACTGGGATTGTGTTTATTTTATAAAAAGCTTAGTTTGAGAATACACTTAAGCTCTGGCAGCTACTTAAAGCCAGAATGAAGCCTCATACATTTGTCCTACTCAGATGTTTAAATGTGTAAAAGAATTTGCTTGTATTGACCCCTCAGACAACAAACTAAACTATTCATGAGGCAGCCTTAGAAGCATTTATTCTTCATTTGGTCTACCTCTGTGGCACTATCAGCCTTTTGCATGTGTGTTTTAGAGTAAAAGGGAAGCGATCAATTGTTTTTCAGTGATCTTGACTGAGATAACAGCTGCTCTGGTTAACACACAATGGCACCAATGCTCATCGTGCTCTTTATGTGACAATTAATCCTCAATCAATTCTTCCACACACTGTATAACATACCCTGATACATATCTCCTGTGATTTGCTGTTCATACCCATTGTCACACAGAGAAAATGTTTTCAGCTTTCTAGCACTGCTAACAATGTCAATGTAAATGTCTCCTTCACATCGTAAAGTGTAGTTCATGTACCTGTTATGATGCGAGGGTCTATACTGAAGGTGTCGTTAGCTGGGTCAATACGTCCCTTCTTGTAGTACTGTTGGCAGAGAGAGAGCGCGCTGCCATTCACACCAACATCATAGACGTATGCGTAGCGTCCCACTGTGGTCTCTGGTAAGGCTAAATACTGGAGAGAGGATTAGAGGAGACTAAGAGTTTTGACATGTTCAAAATAGACACAAAACTGCCTTTACACTCTCCCTATTTTCTCTAAAAACTCAGACTTTGTACATCTGTGCTCATAGTGTCAGGTTCTGTGATATAAACCCTGCTAACCAGTATGCAGCATTTTTTCATACTGGTTATTCATGGTCATCAAACGTCACAGAGCAGTCGGCCACCCTGTCAGTGTTCTTGATAGGATTAAATTGAGTAAGGGCACAATACATTACTGAGAGTTTACAGGTACCCAGTATTTTTTTGTGGGTCATTACAATACGCACTATAACACCACCATCCACCCAACTTACATTTTCACCAGTTATTTCCTTTTTAGTGTCCCTCTATTACATCATCGACATATCTCCACCGCCATCTGATTAGTTAGGCACATAATTTGGTACAGACTTTCATGGTTTCCAGATGTTGCATCCTAATGTATATTTTGGTGAACCCTGACTTTTCCTTGGACCCAGAAAGTCAAAATGGTGGTTGCGCCAGAGTAAAATGTCTCAATTTCTCCTCTAGCACCGTCATCAGGTTCAAATGTTTAGTTGTCCAATTATTTGTTTTTTGACCAACTACCTACAAAGCGAATGACATTCCCATGAGCCTAACTGTATTTTGTATTTAGTTCGTTAGCAAATGTTAGCATGTTAACACCTCAAACTAATATGCTAACCATATTACCTGCTAAACATCAACATGTTAGCACTGCCATTGTGAGCATGTTAGAATTGTACTCAAATAAAAATACTACAAACACTTAACATACCCTCAATCCCTTTATCTCCACTACATTTTAGCCGTGGTTCATGACGTCTAGTGTCTAATGTAGCTAATTTTTGCAAATGAAACTGCTATATGTGTGCAAAATTCATACAAAATAAAAATTGTTCAAAACTTAACTGTTCATATCTGATAGAAGCCATAATCTATATTAGATATATTGTTGCTACCCAATACAAAATGTGTATTTTCTCATGTGGGCACAGTTCCACCAAGGTCACCTGGCTTTTATGAGCTGATATTTTTATCATCCTGCAGTTTCGTAAGGAACATGTGCATTATTTATTCCAAACCACTAACTGTGACCAAGTTCTGAGTGAGGACATAAATAGCATGGGGGAGATTTGTAGGCAATACTTTGACACACCCTGATAAAAAAAAGTTTCTCAGTTGTGACACATGTTCTTGTTCTCATTTTTCTTGTGTGCAATTTCCCTTGCCTCATATAATATATGCTCATATCTTCAATGGGCATGCCAGGTTGCACTGTTATAAACCTATAAAGATTGCATGTAAAAAATTCATTTTAACATCAATAATAAATCAAACCCTAAATTGTGGCAAAAAAACAGGATCATGCAGCCACCAATTTAACTGACTGATATAAAACTTGACTGATTTCCACAGGGACCTACCTGCTCCACTGCATAGAAGATGTGATCGTAGACTTCCTGTTGCGTGTAAACAGCAAAGTCATCTGAAGAGTCGTCATAGTCTTTGAGGAAGAGGTGCTTGAAGGTCATGGTATTCTCCTCCTTGAAGGTCACCACCACCTGGTTACTGAGGCCAAACAGCACCAACTGCAGCAAAGAGAGGAGGGTGTTAAAGGTTATAGGTCAAAGGAAAAGGAAAGAGAAGAGTGAGATGTATTATGGAGGAGGAATGAAATCGTGAGGATATGTGTTTAAAACTGTGCTATAATAATGCACTGACCCTGTCCAATAAACAAAATATAATTGTATAAATGTCTGACTACAATATTTATATTTATATGGGTTCCACTACCACAGCACTAAGGCAATGATAATATATAAATCAGTTTTCTAGGTCACTCTCAGTGATATAAAAACCAGTCCAGTCCAGCTACATAAATGCCAGATTAACTAAACAACAGATATAAAACAGCACTTTGCCCTCCTGTCAAAGAGTTAACAGTTTTATAATATAAAATAAAAAATTTCAGTAAACCCAACATGTTCAGTCAAGCTCAAGAAGAACTTGAATCTTAAAAAGTGAAATATGACAAGAGACATTTAAAACAGCACATGGGCAGAAAGTGTTTTTATGAGGACAGAAGAAATATGTGCAATACAGCCTCCTCTGAAGCCTGATTATGAAAAATAATCCTGTCATGAGAAAGAAAGAGTAATAAAAGATAAAGAGGTAACATATGCACCTGAGCTGTGACAATAACGATCTTCAGCAGCTGTAGGATCAGTTTATAAGGTTTGCGGCCCTTGGCGTGATATTTATCACAAGGACTCATGAAAAAGTATTTTAACTTCCTGCGAAGAGCCTCTTCTTCCGGACTGGCTGCAACCCAATGACCTGCCATCGCTGTGGGTAACCGATGGTTGATATGGTTGTTGCCATGACTGTGACTGTGATGGTCATGCTCGCCGCTGCTGTCTGTGGACCCGTAGTAAGTCACCGAGTTGGACGGGCCTCGTCGTACTGGAAGAAAAGAAAAACAAAACAACAATTCTCATAAAAATGTTGAATGTGATGTCAAGTTAAAGAAATTAACTTCATTGGGAATGCTAAGAAGTGCTCAATTAATACTTTAACAGTACTCAGACACTTTAAACTGATGTATGAATTCAATTTCTGGTTAATAAGTGAATGAAGCTGATTTATGAGTAAAGACCCTATTTGTATTACTGTAGAAGTTTGATAACAATCCAGGCATTATTAGTGGGGTCATTTACCAGATACACTGTTGGTCCCATCAGCGCCTGTACTAAGCCATTCGGCTGATAGCTCTAACTCCACTAATTTGCGACCAAATTTTAAAAAAAGGGTGAGGGGGTGTTTAGATAGACATAATGGTGCATATGACGCTAGGTCAAAATTACGCCGAACCATCACTTTAACCACAGAAAGATGACTGTTTATCCGAAGAGGTATTAAATTAGTAAACTTTCTAGTATACTACAAGTACATGGTCCGTTGTATACTTGCTATACTTATACTTATACACAAGCATACTTAATAAAATTAACTTCTAGTATACTACTTTTTGCTAAGGGTACTGTAGTTACCAGGATATACAATCTGAAGTCACATGTTAGCTTTTAACTTAAAGTGAGGCAGCACACATGATTAACGATTAATGTCAGTTTCAAGAACAGGGTTTAGATGAGTCATGTATTCATTCTCTGTTGTTCAAATTGCACTTTTTGAGAAAGTGACAGCCCTCTGTTGTCACAACTGCTATGAAACTGGGATTTAATTGCAGCTAATAATGAAACCATGAGGTGTAGGGCTGGGCCGATATCCTTTTGTGCCGATTCGATTCTCTAACGATTTTGGGTCACGATTCAATTTAAATTGCGATTCTGATTAAACAAGTATTGAGATTCGATTTTACCAAGTATTGCGATTTTATATTTCAATTATTGTGATTTTCTTTCCTTAAACAAGAACAGGTTGAAGCAAACACGTGATAATACATCATAAGTCATATCTACAAAAAACAATACACACATCACATGAGGTATGAAGAAAAAGAGCTGGATCACAAGGCTGTTGCACTAATGCACATCAGGGAGATAATAAATGTCAAATGTCCACAAAATAAAGAGATTTGGAAAAACTGGGAGACAAGCAGCAGGACAAGAGCCTCTATTGTGCAGTCCAACTGTTGGGAGTTTAACTGGGTGCAATGGAAAGCATGAATCACATGAATGGAGCTGGTTTTCACGAGTGCTGAGCCTAAGTCTAGCCTTCCTCTCTTGCAAAACTTGACTTGACCTTTGACTCACTAACACTGACTGCATCCAGCGACAGCATCCTGTCAGCACCACACGTGTGCTCGAGCCTGAACAGCCTCTCTTCAGCTTTCATAACTTTCAATAACAACACATATAGAGGAACTTTCTCTGGATCCTTGTACCAATGTTAAATTAAATAAAACAAATCAAATAAAACAACATACACATACAAACTCAATTTTAAAAAAGGAGTACATGACAGTATTTGTCATTTTCAATTGGAATTATGAAAATGGGTTGTCTGTAGTAAAGTGTATATCATATAATTTTGATTATTGAATGAGAGGTGTTGAATTCCTGCACACAGTCTGCTCTACACTTAATAAAACTGAAACTTTTCGGTCATAGACACACACAACAACATAACACTAAACCAAATCAACCCTGACACAATCTCATAATCAATAGAAACCAACAGAAAATAAAAATATATATGAAATGTATTTGTCACTTTTGCTGAATACCACAGTAGCCACAGGTGCTAACTAAGGGATAATGGTAAAGACATGGTGGAACATTAGCACAATCTTAAAGGAATCATAAAGCCAATTAATCCAGTGATGGTAGTTTAAAAAATATAATCTGTTTGTCAACACTAAACAACAATTAATTAACATTAACTATTGGTGTTTTATTGTTTATGAACTATTATCATGTGCAACACTGCATACTGTGTGCACTGATTTAACTATTTAACTATAAAGATCAACTTAAAAGAATGGGTTTGAAAAAGTATGGTGCAGGGAAAAGATATTGTGGGCATCATGGCCTGAATTTATCAAATAAATATGTCCTTTACTTTTACTCCTATTTGCAGACTTAACAATAAATATCTCTTATTAAAAATGCTCATAGATTTAAGAGAGCTCTACAGGCCTCTTGAGATGACTGCAGTACATATGGACGTGAGCACCTTCTGTTTTGCAGGGACTGTAGAAAAACATCAGTGGGCATATTTCATAATATCTTATATAGATTCCATTTCACCCAGTTTCTATTTATTTTATTAAAATATTACATTCTAATAGATGTATTCTTAATTTTACATTTCACATTAAAACTTATTTTTAATTCAAATTTGATGTGTTTGCAAATAAATATGGCAGATGTCGGGTAATCTGTGTCTCTGATTGGTTGTTGTGGCTCAGAACATAAATGAGATTAATCATAAGATCAGTTGAGAGCTTCTCTGAAATGTTCCTCCTGCACTTTTCTGGAAGTAGGCTGATAGATGTTATTCCTCAAACTCAGCAATGAACACATTTTCTCTGAAACTGTCTCCTAAGAACGCCCTTATATGTAATCTTTCGAAGTCAGAAGACCGAAAGATAATTTATGTTCTGTGACAAAGTTTTAGGTCAGTGTGTCAAGTCTTAACACAAACTGACCATATCTTGTAGGCGAGCCATGAATCACTAATCAGGCTAATCATGCTTAAGACTTATCACATGTTTTAGTGGCTGGACCAGGCTGCCATAAAGAAACAATGAAGAACAGAGTCACTTGGTTTATTCACCCTCTTTACAATAAAGACATGACTTGTTGGGATGGCAAATAAAAACTCAAAACTGTGATTACACTTGTCCATCCTGCACTAAAATATGACTTTAGAGCATGTGATTACTGCTTTTTCCTTTGGCAGACATGGGATACTCCCAATTTTCATTATGTCATGTGCAAGTTCAGATAAACTGCAAGTCAGGAAAAATCCAAACAGACGCAATAAGTCAGCAGTGTGAACAACAAGCTGAGCACATTCCTCAGATGGAAATGAGAAGTGAAACAAGAGAAACATGCAAATAGAGTTCATTATTATTAGTAGTATAATATCAGGTCCTCACAATCTAAGCGCGCAGAATTCAGATGACACCTATGCCGATTTTTCTTTATTTGTCTCATTATATTTTTACATCATTTTGTCTTTTCTCTTCCGGTAAAATAGTTCCACATGTTTACCCATAATGTACTCAGATGCATTTACAAAAGTTCAGCTAGCCTGATGTGAAATGTGACTTTGTGAGAGCAGCTGGCCACACTGGACATATAAAAACACACTTGACTATGTGTGAGTCATGGTGGCTGATGGGAAGAGACAGGAAATGATATGTGTTTTGATATCAGTCAGCAAAACCAGTGTTTGCATTTCCAGAACAATGTCAGGGCTCTAATTCACTGAAAACGATCTTTGTTATCTTAAATGAATATTGTCTATCACATTACAAGCAAAAGCAAATGAGTAATATTAGTATTAGTATCTTGTTTAAACTAAGTGTAAACAAGATGAAAGGTCAACAGTACTCATAACACAGAAAGGTTTGGGAATGGCATATCTCCAAAATCTTGTCAAGTCTTCCTGTTATTCAGCATGCTTAGATCTAACATCATTTAGCATGTAAAAGGTAATAGAGGCTTTCTGCGGCTCCAGAGTGTTGGAGCTGAATTCTGCAAGTGTGGGCAGACTAGCACTCCTGAATCTGTAACAGGACTTTCAGGGGTGTGTTGTGGGTAACACAGATGCCAGGTTTTGGAAAAAGACTGTAAGTAAAAGATTATATCTCTGGTTCTCCTGCATTTACTCTGATCCATTGTGAGTCTGACAAGGTTATTAAGAGTGCAAAGTTAAATCAGTGAAGTTCAGTCATTTTTTGTTCGGCTTATACTTCAAGTCATCATTCTGTCTAGTTGAAAATATATAGACTTTTATACATCATAAAACATTAGTGCCTCATATTTAGCTCTTTACTAGTGTGTAGTGATCACAGCTTTATATTCTGCATTATGATTAGTTGACAAAATGATGTCTTTATATTACGTATCCAAATACGGCTTAAATTCATATGGACAAAAAAAATACAGAGCAGACTTTTAATGAAGCATAATCATACATTTTAAATTAAACTAAGTCTCAAGTTTGTCATTTACAGTATCTGTAAGTCAAATCTGACTGAAATGTTTACTGTTTATGACTCAGTTTGGGAAATGAGATTTATTCTGACATTTTACCATGCAGTAAATCAAACCTATATATAAACATACAGGATTCACTTCCTACATGAATAAACACCTGTTGTTGTGATCATTTCTGGCTGTTAGGGTGATATAAATGTCATATGAAACACCCAGATGAGCACTTAGCGTCGACAGAGTTTGCTGAGACAGGATTTTAATTAACTCGGCTCCAAACGAGGCAGACACAAGGTGACCTGGCCTTGACAGGGGTTGCGTGCCTCGGTGAGAAGAATGAAAAACAGAAAGAATGCAAACACTTAACATTTTACATAGACAATAGGTGCGAGGCCGGGCGTGCGCGTATCTTTGATCTGAGTAGTGTATCAGTCGTCACGGCAGATAGAAATCGGATAAACAAAAGTGGGTGCACGCCAATGACAGCGGCGGCGGGTTTGACACTTATAGACTGAGTCATTCAAACTGAATAAATCTGTGAAAATATCTGGCTTTTCTGGTTTATCGCCACCTGTGGATTGCTTGCAGAAATGCTGATGTAGCTTCCTGCCTGTCAATCAAAATCATCATTGTTAGCAAAAACCTGTCAACAAGTCTGTATCAGTGCATGCATCTGGTCTGGCAGTCCACAGCAAGAGGCCACCCACAGGTTGAGAGTCCAAAACCTCCATCTATTATTTAAAAAGGAAACGGCTCAAATAACATAGTAAGATAACATGCTGATATGATGTTCTGGTTTGTGTGTATGTACACACTGATGAAAAAAAACATATTTCCCTACTTATCCCTGCTATTATCAGATGGCATAAATAGTATGTTATTTGTTTCAAAAACTGAACAGCACAACATCCCACTTACTTAAGATGATGCACAGACATAGTTTTTTGTACTGTAGAGCAGAGTTCACTGTGGTTTGATAGAAACTGTACTTCCAGTGATATCTATTCACAGTGGACTATACTGAGAAAACAGCTTTGTCAGTGGTCTGAACACCATAAATTAAGTTTATTTGACCCACAACCCAAGTGGGGTAGCAGCAAAAATCTCAAGAGTCTTAAAACTTTCTGCATATTATAGTTAGAAAGTCACATTTTTGGAATTTGGGTGAACTGACCCTTTAACCTGAAGCTTTTTGAACCCATATACGTCCTTAGTCTGCACTCATAACATAAAGCAGACCAGAAAAACACAAACTGGTATTAAATCTGTTGAGTTATGTTCAAAAATCTTTACCACAAACATATCTTAACTCAATGTCTTCTTTATTCAACACAATCTCTCAGTCTAAATAAGCTAATGATGGGATCTTAAATTAAGGTAAAAGTGTTTCTAAGGTCATGAATGAGGAACTTGATACTCAGTGGAGCTGTACTACATCTATACCACGTCAACAATCCTGTGAAAAACTGCAGACTCAACCACGCATGAGAGGAGCTTAAGACAAAGCACTACACCCTATTATTATGCATGAAAGAGTCAGAGCATTCATTTGCTGAAGGGCAGCTGATGGTGGTGCAAAATCTGAGTCTTAATGTGAGAGTGGGTCTTAATCACTTAGAGACAAAGAGATCAAACAGTAACTGAAACTGTCATTTCATTATCAGTCAGCTGATGAAATCTAAGTGTGTGCATTTTCTTTCTTCTAGTCTATTGTGATCACCAGCAATTATTTTATTATCTATTATTCTGCTCATTATTTTCTAGAGTCAGCTGTTCAACCAACAATCCAAAACTCGAAGATATTAAAGCTACAGTGATGTAAAAACAGAGAGAAGCTGAGAGTCACATTCAAGAATTATATTGTCCTCTTTTTTTTGATCCAAAGTGTCTTTTATTTGTCTCATTGTATATTGTTGTTTTATGTATATTGTCTTGTGCTAATTCTTTTTAAATGTTATTAGCCACTGGGGGCAAATCATTTCGTTGTGCAATGACAATATAGCTATTGAATTGAACTGAATTGACTAAAAACAAACAACTACAAAAACAACAACAACAACTCAAAATCAAATAATCGATCATCAGAATACTTCCTGATTCATTTTATGCCAATCAACAAATCAGCTGTGGTGTTGTTGGTTTCTAGTCTGTTCTATAACCCATTAACTAAACTATTACAATAAAAAGGACACTGATCTTTTAAAGGAGAAAACACAATTTAACGCTTAATACACAGATTGTTGTATATATGGTTGCTAATGACATTTAGATCGATCAACCAATCATTTATCAATTCATCTTCATTAGACCAACAGTTCAAAACTGAAACGTAAACTCGCCATCCACTTCCCCAAGCAGGCTGGCAAAAAGACGATTATTATTAGCATACACATATGATTTAACACTTTAAATACTGATCATTAGCTTTTGGTGCACAGCTGCTACTGTTTTCACCTTTTCTGAACTTTCTGGGTTAGGTCACCACCAAAAACCCTCTTTAGCAACATAAGTTAACATAGTAGAGTCATGACTGGTATTGACATCGTTGCTTTGGAAAATCACACTTGGTGATAATGGCTGCTAATGACTAATGACTCATGTGAAGAAGATGATGACAGAGCAAAACATAAAACACAGCAAAGTAACACAGATGACCGTCATACTGTGAATGTCTCAATAACGACGAACAACAGGTCGATTTCAGACCGCAAAAGTCTGAACAAGTAGTTTAAGTCAGGAGAGAAATAAAAACTGTTTACCAGACAAACAGTCTTTACTTACTAACAACACAGTAACATGCTTGAGTAAAAGCTCAGTGAGTGTCGGCGTTTTGTTACCTGAGAAGTCCTGCTGCTCTGTCGTCGCCATGTTGACTGTTTAAAATTAAATAAATAACTTATGAAGCTCAAACTCTAAGCAGCCAGCTGTGTTTTTTTATTACTATATAGGTAATAGTGAGTGGCCCTGGCTCTCATAGCAAGCAGCTGTCTCCCTCTCCCTCTCTCTATCCTGCGGTTTGTTCAATGCATGGATCCATTCTCGCTTCCTCTCTCGGGTCACGTGACCGATCATGTGACCAAATTACACTGACCTAAAAACAAAACCCAAACATCTGTCCGCTGTACTCAAGTGCCACAGGGTGTAAGACACTTATATGCGTGCAAGGCGTGACACTCCACTAAACAATTGCGTTTTTATTTGTTATATTCTAAAAATATTGAAAATAATCATCCTTTGAGGCCTGATGTAAGACATGCCCCAACTTGAAAAACTTCATCTGCTAGCCAGCAGCTTGACTCTCAGTATCTGTCAGTGTACCACTTCTGTACAGACTGAAATATCTGAACAACTTCTGGATGGATTGTAAATTTAGACACATGCATGGTCCTTTCATTTCACAGTGACGTTTTCTGTCTTTTAGTGAAATTTGTCAACAACTACTGGATTGAGTCATGAAATTTGGAACAGATATTTGTGCTCCAAGGATGAAACATAATGACTTTAGTGATCCCATTACTTTTCTTTTAGTGCCACTATAAGCATGGCATGTGGGTTTGAATAAAATGTCTCAGATTGCCATGAACATATACTCATGCCCCCTTCAGGATAAACTGTAATCCTTTTTATGATCTCCTGACAAAATTATTTAAAAAACACTATTTAGGTTTATGACCAAATACTTGAAAAAATGATTATGTTTCTATCAGCCTCAGTTGTACTTTGTGTTTTGTGCTAATTAGCAACAGTTTTTTCTGAATGCTTAAACACTAACAGTGTAACTCAGTTAGTAACTTAATAATGCACTTCTAGGAAAACTGTAAACATTAGTCTCTACATTGCTACACTATTCTGCTTATTGTCTTTCCACACTGACACTTGAAAACACTTTTAGATAATGAGTTCACTTAGAAATCAGAGCTTGGGCACTATGCACACAGAAAAAGAAGGGAGAGAGAGAGGGAGGAATGACCTACAGCATAGGTCCCTTGCCAGAATTGAACCAGTTTTGAGGTCAGTATGTAGAGTTTTGCTAAATGGCCTGTAGTTTCAAAGACAGTGCCTAAGCAATAAAAAAAAACAAAAAACAAAAAAAATATATATATATTTAATGCCACACTTACTTTACATCATCATGCTACCATTGTCATGGTGATCATTAGTGCAAAATACAGCTGTGCAAAAATAGATAAAATGGGTGTACAGTGAATCTTGTTTCAAGTGTTTTCAGACATTTTTTTTGAATTTTTTTCACTGCTGCTCCAAAAAGACCCATCAAATTGTTTCCTCAAATTGAGTCGTATAGGTCACTCTTTTATAAATACCTATTGCCAGGTTTCAGTTATTCTTTTATTCTCTATCTTAATGCATATTTATATGAATTTACTGTTTTTGATGCAGATTCAGAAGGAAATTAAAAACTGAACCTAGAAAATACAACCTTAGCAGAGATGTAATTCATCTATTATAACTGTGGTGGTAAAAGCATTGCAAATATATTACAATAAAATTTCAACACAGTGTTTCAAGTGTCCCAATTTAAGATGTTTGTTGTAAATGTATTATTACAACATACTGTTGTGCTGGATTATATAACATTGTACAGGAGCAATGTGAGTGAAAATACTACCACTCAACAAGATTAGATGCTTACTAATTTTGCTATTTTTAGTTACATTTCGAGGATACAACCAGTAGAGCTGTCAAATGTCATTAAAATGTCATTATCTACATTATTAAGTCTAAATTGATTTAAGGTTTTTGAAGGTAAATGAAAAATAAGCAATCCTCTATGATTAAATGGAACTTCTGTGTTTTGTCATAAAAAATGTACAGATAAATGACTCATCTTCCTCTCTGCTTTCCTAACACCAGTTGCAGCATCCAATATGGTAGAAGACCCATGATTCATTAAAACATAAAATGAAACTACTGTTATTGCCAGAGATCAAGAAAAATATCTTAATCAAGAAACATGCTTTCAAGTATTTATTTACATTTTACCAGAGCAAGATCAGGTATAAACTGACAGACTGGACATATTGCACAAGTAAAGCTGCGTCACCTGAGTACATCCCTGTTAAGACTGTGTTACAGTGTTGTGGAAACCTCACAACACAACCATGTTTAGACAGTCTGAGAAGGATTAAAATGTGACCCTATCAGGCCTGCCATGCGTTCTTTTCTTTTTTTACACACTAATATGACAATATGGGGAAATGGAAGACCTCCCATCATCTGTTTGGTTTGTAAATTGTTAGTGTTGGCTTACTATGCACTACATAACACAAATACAGATACATTCAGTGCATTCAACACAACATACAGCACACTCTCCTTTAGAGCTGAAGCAACTACTCAATGAATCAATTAGTTGAGTGACAAAAAGAGAATTGACAACAATTTTGATAACTGTGAAGATACAGTATACTGCATCTATTTGGGTTTTTGACTGTTGCTCGGAAAAAAGCTGTCGACTTCAATCTTGGAAATTATACACAATTTTCTGATATTTACCAAACAGTTAATCAAGCACATTATGTGAAGATTAATTGATAACGAAAACAATTGTTATGTGCAGTCCTGCTCTCCTTTGCATTTTCATGTTCTTGTGAATCAGTGAACTCACAGTCCACTATTTTCAAATAAATAAACACCTTCAAAGCCTTCACCTATAGTGGCCCTGCAGCCATGTTACAGACATTCCAGCAGATATTTAACATTCAGACCTGCATCTACACAAACACACACACACACACACACACACACACACACACACACACACACTCTTAATATCTCTTCCAATCTTCACTCCCTTCTGTCCCTGCCCTATCTGCCCTCCAGGGCTTTGTCTCTGGCTATCACCGCCTCATCAAACTTGATCATGAGCGTGGTGCCCTTGTGCCAGTGGACCGTCACCTTGGCGGGGAAGCCACTATGGGTGAGGATGGCATCTACGATGCCTCCGATGAAGGCTGCACAGTTCAAGGTGCTGTTCTCCTTCGGGACAGAGATGTACATATTGATAAGGGGCTCTTTTTCGATTATATAATACGTCTTGTCATCGTCATTGGCCTGCTCCAGCTTGTCTGCCTCTTTGCCAAACAAGGCTCTCCAAACAGATACCTGCAGGATACAAAGCAAATGACTGAGGAGGATTATACTAACTATACTACTATACTAAAATGTTTTCTGTTGTTGCATTAGACAGACTTGTATTAGACAGTGATATACACCATAGAAGGCAACATACCCTTTATCAACATAATGCATGCATCCCATTATTGTTTTTCAAAGACATATTTACCGCTTCATCTTTGATATTTGGTGAAATCACTATTCGGTGGAGCTGTTAACAACTCATAGACATCTGAAATGTAACCACCTGACTACACACTGCTTTTTGTAATACGCCAAAAGTCCAAAAAGTTGGAAACCACTGGTTCCTGTGTTGTATTTAAAAAGCTTGTTATATTATCCATTGTGTCAAATCTTCTGAAAAGCAACTAAGCTGTCAAATAAATGAAGACACACACTTACTTTCCCCTACTGGACATGACATAGCGGCAAAAACACAGGTGTAATTAATAACATTAATAATGGCAGTGTCAGAACCTTGATGAAAAGTAGTATGTTCAGCACTTTGGTCTCTCTCTTGCCGCTCCTCTCCCTCAGGACCAGCACGTCCAGCAGACTGGCTCCCACCCGATGACCCAGCTCTGCCAGCCGGGCCTGCAGCTCGGACACCGAGTACACCCGGCTCTGGCTGTACTGCACCACCTCCGAGTACAGCAAGCCGAAGGCGCTCACGCTCACCTCGGTCTTAGGTCGGCTGAGAGGCCGCTCCAAAATAGCAGACTTGCCTTTAGTGAAGCGAGTCTCCATCTCCTGGTGGAGGGAAAAGAAATGTAAAGCTAGCAGGCTAACGCTAACCAAAACAAACTACTGCTGCATAACATCTGCCAAGATATGTTTATTAGTTTTATTAATATTTTCCCATTTAGCTCTCAAAAAACAGCAAACTTAAGATACAGTCTGAACTCAGAAGTTCACTTACTAATGTTTTTGTTGTTTTGATGACTTCCACTTCCTGGTGTGATGTCATCGTGTCACATGGCACCACTGCCCATCCTACCCTGAGAAACTACCCTGATGAAAATGTTCAGTAAGTCACAATAATGACTTCTTAAAGCAGTTTCTCGGTATTTATGTACTGAGATATAAAGTTAAATAAAAAAATTGAACTTGTCAGATTTTAAACTTGGACTTATTTATCTCAATTATTTAAATTTAGTAACCTATGTTATCATTTTGACAAAAAACGTCAAAATTGTGAACTAATCATTAAATTATCAGATAGAAAGTCAATACTATCTCATCATTTTGAGTTAAAAAGTACAGAAGTGTCTTGCTGCCATGCCAGAAAAAGAAAAAAAGCATCACTAAAAATGTGACTTAACTTAAAATTTGACTTGTAATTCAAACATAATATAATAAAAATAATAATTTTAACAGACAGTATCATAATTAAAATAATTACCATGTGATGTTTTTGAGTAACTGTGAGTATTTTTTTATATTTCTCATTCCTATTATATTATATGCTTCTGAAACCTGCACTCACACACGTAATCATTCATACATAGAAAAAGAGAGCCTCTGTTCATAAAACTTCTTTAATTAAAACTACAGAAAGAGAATAGTTTCTTAATTTTGTAACAAATTGTTGTTTGTCTTCAAGCCCACTGTTGATAGCTTTCACACCAGTTTTGTACAAATCTTGTTTTCTATCATTCCCCTGCATTAAAAGTTCACATTACGGTTAATGTGATCATCAGTGACTAAACTTATTTTCCTTTACCGAGCACACAACAGATGCACCCATCACATGAGATGGTAAACATTAACCATAAATCTTATCTTTCACTTCAGCTGCTTTTATTGAACAACATGCTGTGTACAAATAAATCTGTACAAACCTGTATAACTTTTACAAACTAATATGATAAAAAAAACATTTATTTGTAGTCAACTTGTGTAATAAACCTTACTGGGGGAATGAGACTTTGTTTTGCCCCAGACACACTTTAACTTACTGTAGGCTAAATCAATATTTGGAGCCATCAGTGAACAGAGAGTACTCTTCTCTATTTGGACACAACGCTGCCGTCATACACGTACACCTACACAACTCCTCTCAGAGGTTGTAGGGAGATCAACAGTTTACATTTTCAGACAGCCTGTGTGTTGAGGAGATTTCTTCATACCTCACTGTTTAGGTTGTCTTTTTTGTTGTTTATATCTACATCTTTAGTTTAACAGAAGATTGCAAAATGATTTTTTTTGGACTGTTGTTTTTTGTTCTGGCTTTATCAAACTTCTGTACTATCAATAGCAGGCCAACGGGTAAGTTTCACAATATCTTATTATTCAGCAAGTATTCCGAATATTTAAACATTTATGTTTTGTTCACAATCATTACAATTTGATAAGTTAAATTCTTCATCAGATTACATTGTTTTTTTTGTTTTTTTTTACTATGCTAATAAGAAAATTGTTCTTTCCTGGCAGCTGGTCATGTTAATTACAGGGAATAATTCATTATCAGTAATCTGCAATCTTTAATTTCAAAGGGGACATAAGAGAGATAATTTAATAGCCATATGGAAACCTGAGTCTTGTGTTAAAGCTTGAAAAGGTGTGAACCTATCCTTTAAATTGTCTTTTACATATCCTTCATTTGTTGCATTGATGTTAGGTGTCCACCTGCGTAACATGGACAGCTTCATCCGTGCTGTGCAGCAGGTTGAGGACTCCAACCCCGGTCTGTCCTCCCTGGCTTTGGTCAGGGCCTTGCGGAGGACCGCCGGCCACGACGATGCAATGACCATCCACTTCCTGGGTGCTTCATTTAATCATAGTGATACTGAGGTCCTCGAGACAGCTATCCTCAATGCCTCGTCCTTCAGCTTTTTTGACAAGGCCATTCACCACATTGTGACAGATTACGGAGAGGAACGAGGCGTGGTTCTCGCTCCAGATGGCACCACGGTTGCCCTTGCACCCTTATTGCTAGGAATCGAATCAGGACTGAAAGCTCAGACAGAGGCGACACCAGCTGTTGGTATCTTCCCTCTCACCTTAGGCAGGACCCTGGGCCTGTCCTTCCTTAGCCTCCAGGATTTTCCACCATCTAGTCGCCTGGGGCCTAACGGATGCTGGGACAGTGTGGACCACCCTAAGGTGTTCAAGCTGTCTAGACCTGCCACTCTGGCCACTGATGCTGTTATTAATGCAGGCATGGATGGAGCTATACTGGGCATGGACCTCAGCAGTCTACCTGCATCTGAACAGCCACCGGCCCTAAGTGAAATTTTAAAAGGATACTATAGCTTTATCCTGCATGAGGGGCAGGGTCTTGATGGTTTGTCCAGTCATGTTAGCCCAAGACGGAGGGAGATCTCCAGATCCATTCTGGAGCCCCTCGATCTTCACAGCAAGGTGATGGAGACGCTAGCATTGGTCTGGAAATTGGAGAAGACAGAATGGATTAGTCTGGACACAGGAGTCGGGAAGGCAGTGAAGGATGGATTGCAGGCATTTGTACACAAATACTGGGGTGAGCTATGAAATGATCAAAAAGTACTCAAAGAAAGGTTGCAACTAACAATTATTTTCATTATCGATTAATCTACCAATTACTTTCCCTATTAATCGATTGGCTTATAAAATGTTAATAAATTGTGAAAAATAGGCCCTCACAAGTTAAAAAACACATGGTGACTCATTTAAATTAGAGCTGCAACAGGTAGTCAATTAGTTGATGAAACAGAAAATTAAACAGCAACTATTTTGATAACTGATGAATTGTTCTACTCAAAAATACTAAAAATTTGTTTCAGCTTCTTTGCTGCGTTTCTGTGCTTCTATAGTGTGTCAAAGATTTTATCTGTGGCAAAATTAATTTCAGTCCAGTACAACAAGACCTAATGTGATTTGAGATCTTGACCATTATCTTTTCTCCTTTTTCCTTTTAGACTGCCCTCAGTTTATCCCTCGCTGTCAGTGGGGGGCAAAGGCCCACAAGGGTACACCTATCCCACTGTCTCTGCCCCTACAATATCTCTACGTTCATCACACCTATGAGCCATCCTCGCCTTGTTTGTCCTTCCCAAACTGCTCTCGCAACATGAGAGCCATGCAGCGTTACCACCAGGAAGACCGTGGGTGGAATGACATTGGATACAGGTAGGCAATATTTAAAGGGATAGTACTGGGCTTTTTAGGAAATACACTTATTTACTATTTATAGTCTTGCTCAGACTTAGGTGAAAAGATCAATACCACTTTTATATCTGTGGATTAAGTATGGAGCTGGATCAAGGAAACTTTAGCTTAGCTTAGCATGCACTTTGACATAGCCTGGCTTTGTCCAAAGCATAAAAATCCCACCCAACAGCTTGGAGCAGTGACTTTTTTTTAACAAAGTCATTGTCAAGAAAAAGTTACTAAAACCACAATTTGTTATTTTTACATTACAGATATGTTTAATTAGTGAGCTTTGGAGGTTTAAGGAGGTGGATTTATTACCTTTGGACAGAGTCAACAATCTAGCTGTTTCCCTGTTTTTTCAGTCTTTATGCTAAGCTAGGCTAACTAGCTTTTTAATAGAGATAATTAATATTAGTGGATCATTTTGTATTTTTCTTTGCAGAAATATTTGATAAATTGCAGAAAATGTGTCACACTTACTATTAAATACATTCAGTATTCATGTTCTGTATGATTTTTGTGCCCTCAGCTTTGTGGTTGGCTCTGACGGCTACATTTATGAAGGCAGAGGTTGGAACCAACTTGGCCGACACACCAGGGGACACAATGCCATTGGGTATGGCGTGTCAATCATTGGTAACTATACTGCTACCCTGCCGTCTCGCCATGCCATGAACCTGCTGCGCCATCGTCTAGTCCGCTGTGCGGTAGATGGAGGAAGACTGGCTCCCAGCTTCACCATCCATGGCCACAGACAGATGGTGAACTACACTGCCTGCCCTGGAGATGCCCTCTTTTCAGAAATAAGAAGCTGGGAGCACTTCAGGGTATGACAGCTATGACTGTTGTCTATGTACTTATATTAACAGTTAAAAGGATTACACAAGGGTTAGTTAAGAGTTAGTTAAGTATTCATTGTGGCGAACTTTATTATTCTTAATGAGGCAGACCACATTCAGTTTAGGGATAATCAAAGGTAGAAATCTGACTTTATTTGCAGTTATAACCTTTTAATTTATAAATACAAAAAAAATGTCAAATCATTAATATAAATGCTAAGTGTCTCTATGGGAGACAGAGATTAAAAACTTGTCAACTTTAAACTTTTAATTATTTCAGTCTTGTTTCACATTCATATTCTTTCTCCTGATTTTACAGGAAACTGACTCTTCAAAAACAGAAGAATGAAAGGACTGGCCCACTGTAATAAATAAATGTTTCTAATACCTGTCTTGTTCATTTATATCAAACTTTCCACCGATAGGATTCATCACCAAGAACATCTAACGGCAGAAAAACGTATGTATTGACGAAATATTGATGATGATTCAAACTATGCAGGGGTCACTTTACCACAACATTAATTAAACAAGTGTTGTTGTGAGTGATTGTTTCTCTAAATTCATGTTAAATTATTTTTGTGTTTCGTTAACTAGTAATTGTGTCGTTACTTAAAAGGTATTTTACGTCTGATTATTAACTCTGTTTATTGACATTAATAGAGGAGACTTCTTTTGATTTTCATATTCTGTGTGCTACATTAGCATACAATAATAGAGGTTGTAAGGTTATTTGACCTGAATAATTCCACTGTTACAGTACTTGCTAAAAAAGATGGCATTTCTGTCCTCAGTGAGATAATTTGAACATCAGTATAAAATGAAGACAATACAATAGGCATAAATGAATACCACATCAAAGAAATGGATGACAAACACATTTTCACTTCAGGTATGATTTACTGTCTGTAAAACAGTTTATCCTGGTGTATCATTTCATCACACTATGCTGCATCTACTCATAACGAGGGAAAAGGGTGAGACTTCACTCAAAACAGACAAAGTAAATACTAGAATAAGTAAATATTGCCCTTAAACTTCAAAATCAATGAGAAACTACACACAGAAAGACATGCTCTGACATTTTAATCTCAATAAATTAAGCACTGAAAAAATGCAGGGTAGGGCTGCAGCTATCATTTTTAGCTTTGATTGATCTGCTGATTATTCTCGTTTGGTCTATGAAATGACCTGACGATGTCCTCATATTGCCTATTTTGACAAACAAACCCCTCAAACCAAAAGATAATCAGTTTAAAGTAATAAGATGTTCACATCTGAGGAGCTGAAACTTAAGAATATTTGACATTTTTTGCTAGAAGTAATAATTATAATAATGATTAATCAATCATAATTAATTGAATATCAAAACAGTTGCAGATTCAATTAAATTGTCTGTCCATCGACTAATTGATTACTTGTTTGAGCTGTAATGCAGCAGAATGAGGCACCAGAGATGAGAAAGACAGCAGAGAGTAGAAGCATATCCAAGTTCACTGTTAGAACAACTCATCTGACCACCCCCAATATTTTCCCATTATTCTGCACTTTGACCTGACCCACTTTCCCTCACACACTGACACTAAATGGCCTCACCAGACTGTTTACTTTTTGGAGTACAGGACTGAATTACACAGAGACACAGAGCCAGGAGACGTTGGTGTTAGAACTATTAAAAACACATCAACACTTCATGATTTATGACACAGCTTCACAGCTGAAAACAACTGACGGAGTTCATCGTATGGAAATCTACAGTCTTATTGAACATGAACATACAAAATAGAATGAGGAACAATATGAATTATTAACCAATAATCAATTATTAATATTTTGAGATAACCCCCAACAATAAGGAAATAACTCACATCCAACATAAGGGATAGCATCAATAGACATTTCAACATAAATCTCAGGCTTTACTCACATGTCAGATATTTATAATAAAAAACAAATATTAAAAAATAATTTTTTAAAGGGGTGAAAACCAAGTTCATCTGCTTTTTAGAAATGCTCTCATACTGTCATGTTATATTGTTCATAAATTGATTATTCAAAAGATTCAGAAACCTGCTCAATACAACTTATATTTACATCTTTCATCATATTATGTAATCTCCATATAATATTTTCAAAGAGTGATTGTTCATCTTTAATAATGTGAGTGATCTATCTCCTATTCCTTAACATTATTTTTTATACCGAATTAAAAATGTCACAGTTTCTTTAATATTATGCACCATAATTACGTATCTGGCAGTATAGAAGAGACTTTTAATGGTGAGATGAAGTATTTACAGCTAAGACCATCAAACAGTTAAATATGTGTTGTTGGGTTCCTGTTGACTCTTCTGACCCCAGGTTGAAAAATAAGTTTGGAATTACTGTAAGGTAAGATTTTTATTCATTATCCTTCCTGCACATGATGCAGAATTGAAAAAAACACTGTGAAGGACGACTCTACATGACTAAGAGGATGCCAAGGCTATTGATATTAGGAAGGTAAAAGTTCAGATGTGACTGACAGACTAGACTAGAATTTCACACTAACAACGGTCTGCACAACAAATTACTCATACAGATACAGACAACAGCAGTTAGACAGTTCTATTTGAAAATCACCTGATCATAACAAACAATTCAAATGTGATGGGATTTTGATATATTTAAACATATTGAAGGACTCAAAACTTTCCAGCAATAAACAAAGATAGAAGGAAGCAATATCAGACTTACATAAACCATATTGTCCTGGTGTGAATAAGGTGAATGTCAGGTGAATACCTAGTACACTTGTCAGGTCTTGCTGGGTTTGTTGGATCTCCCTCCAAAACTCTTAAGTCTACAGTTCTTTAAATAACATTTTACCATTTTCATTAGAGCGTAGTATAAAATAAGCCATTGGGCCTGAAATGCAAGTATAAGCTTTGTTGTTAACCTCTTACCCCATTTCTATTGTACATACAAAGTCAAAGGTGACAATTTAATTGAAAATAGCGCCATCTGCAGGTTTCAGACGATCAGTGTTTCACAACATTTCACAACATTATATTTCTTGGTTCTTACACACTGTATATTGCACATATTGATCTGACTACTACATGAAATCTAGTGAAATGTTATTCAGACTTAAAGTGAATAAAAATCACCATAAATATTGTTGTTAATGGTAAAACAGTTTCAGCACCTGATCTGCAAAATATCAGGTAACTCATTAACTTCTACTAGGAAGTTAAAATGAATAGATGATGATTTACGTGCATTGCTAAATCTCTTCCCCAATGAAATGTTGCTTCCTGGTGGAATTTACACAGGTTATGCAACACTATTTCTTAAAAGATGAAGTAGCTACGTGCTTTGCCTGATTTACAGGAAGTTGTAGCTAGAGCTGAACAAATAATTGACATGAATACTCCTGGTGCCTGTTACAGTCAGTTAGGACTGTTTCTTGTAAATCTGCTGCTTTGCTGCTCCATAACGTCCTTTGCAGAGGATCATCAGAAGAGCAAAACAGGAGAAATGGGTGAGAGATTGTGATGTTTTATTCTGGAAGGAACTTGACTTTGAGTCGTAAACACACATAGTGAACAATAGTGCTATTCAACTTCTGCTTTTAAAAAGTACTCTTTTTTAAAATTTGCATTGCTGTGTCATCTATCCTGTACACACACAGACTACTATGACTCTTGTTTGTGGGGATGTGTTGGATATGCTGCTGTAAAGTCCCTTAAAATGTAAAAATAATTTCATAAACTGAACATTTGCAGGTTATGGAGACATCATGCGTGTAGCAACTACTGGGGCTTCAATGAAAACAGCCCAGCAGGACAAGCTGGGATACTCAGGTAAAAACATGAGCTGATTTGAAAGAAATTGTATAAAAACAGTGAAGCCTTCATCTAACCATAGTCAAAATATAAAAGAAAGATGCATTTGTTGCACTTGGACCATATTCATGTTTGATTGGGGATGTGTTCCTGTTTGATTTTTCTGTAAAGGTGTGAAGGCGTCACACACCATGGCGGAGACTGATAAGGGACGAATGATGAAGTACAAGTCTATCATCAGCAGCGTGGGAAGCAAATATGGAATTGACCCTGCTATCATTGCTGCCATCATCTCCAGAGAGTCCAGGGCTGGAAGTGCACTACATGATGGCTGGGGAGACTATGACACATCCAGAGGAGCGTATAATGCCTGGGGGCTGATGCAGGTTTTTAACAATATACTGTTTATTGGTAGAGCATCACATTACAATACAATAACAGTGGTGTTCATCCAATTTCATTCTCATTTCTGTAGGTTGATGTCAATCCCAAGGGAGGTGGACACACTGCACGTGGTGCATGGGACAGTGAGGAGCACCTCTGCCAAGGCACAGAGATCTTGATTAATTTTATCCAACGGATCAGCAAAAAGTTTCCTGACTGGAGCAATGAGCAGCAGCTGAAAGGTTTGTTTGACTGAAACAGTAGATTCTCACATGCACAAAATATGTTCATACTTTTTTTACTTTGTTCTCATTTGTACTTTTGTCTCTGCAGGAGGGATAGCCGCCTACAATATGGGAGATAAAAACGTCCGTACCATAGAACGCATGGATGTCGGCTCAACAGGTGACGACTACTCCAGTGATGTTGTAGCCAGAGCTCAGTGGTACAAAACTAATTTTTTTTAAAAGCTGAAGCTGTCCACAACAGCACTGTCCTTAAGATCTCCTACATATCACAAAGAAAATATTGTAATGAGTGCCATTTGTCGAAACTTGACATGAATAAACATTATGAAAGTCAAAAACACCAACAAATAATATGTCTGTTTATTGGACTCAGTTTAAAGTCTCACCGTGACAAGAAAGTTAAAAGTTACATTCAGCTTTCTACTTATGTGTACTGAACTACACTGCTGTTCAGAGATCTCTTCATACTGATGCAGCACTGCATTCATTCAACCAATTCAGAAACAATGTAGTGTGTCACCAGTCTGTCAAAGCTAAATTTCTGCAATCCAGCGTTTCCTAACCCGGAAGTGTGTGTGTGTGTGTGTGTGCGTGTGTGTGTGTGTGTGTGTGTGGGGGGGGGGAGTGTTGTAAGATAAACCTGAGAGGCTGTGAGATTATCAAGAGAGTAGGAAAGCAGAAAACAATTTCAGATTTCATCTGCTGAAAATGATGTTCATTTTTCATTTTCATAATGATCATTTTAACTTTTCAGGCCTTTAAAAAAATTATGTAATTTAAACGAATGAAAAAAACAAAAAACACTTTTTGACTGTGTAGATATATCCAAATGGTGACAGGCAGGTTACAAGTAAGCATTTCTTAGTTTTGAGAGTCATTACCCAACATGACTGGTAACCACTGTTTTAGTTTGTTGACTGTAAAAGAAAAGTGAAAGTGGCATTTCAGTTTCACTTACTTTGGAGCTCCACCTTCAAATAACCACAGATCTGCTGACAATATGTACAAACCATATGAGAAAGACAAGCACATTTCCCTGAATATATATATATATATATATATATATATATATTATGAGCTCAATTCACTGGCATTGGTTATTAAAATAGAGACTATTTATTATTTATTTATTTTACTTGGTCATGAAGACAACACAGTCAGTAGCTTTATAGTATGTCCTCAAAGTATTCCCTATGACAAAAGGCTGCAGATGTTGGCTGGACTGTTTGAAAGTCAACGGTAGGTGCAGTGGTGCTCCTGGTGCTGCCGTAGGTCCACTTTGTGCTGGAAACTGTAGAGGCAGCGAGGGCAGCGGTAGGGCCGGTCGTCCCTGTGTTTACGGCTGTGGGTGATGAGGTTGGAGCTCTGGCTGAATGCCTTCCCACATATCTGACACACATGGGGTTTCTCTCCTGACACAAAAACACAGCAGATGTTAATATACAGGTTGTTCAAACAGTACTGGGTAAACAGGTGCTACTCTGTACACTTACATATCAGTTATCAGTTTCATTTCTAAGGGTTTTCCTTTCATTTTGCTGCAACAGAAGATTACTTTTTAATTAGATTGATTAATTACTTCATCATTTTGTCTATAATGTCACTAAAATTATGAAAATGACCACCGCTTGAGTACTAGAGGAGATTTATGTCAAACCAGTAACCATGGCCAACAATGTCCCATAAATAAAGAAACAGAAAATATTTTCAGCAAGAAAATAAAACTTCAAACGTGAACATTCAATTAAAATTTCAAGCATAGCAAACTGATGCTTTGTAGGACACTGAGACATATATGGTGTCCCAATGCTCATTTGGGCAGCAGTGATCCATTTTCAAACATGGAAACAACAAACAAAATTGACAACAAAATGGTGGACTTGGTGGTGGACTTTCATATATCCAAATAACCAAAGGGCATGCAGAAACCCACCAGTATGTATGAAGGTGTGTTTCTTCATGTCAGACTTCTGGTGGAACCTCTTGCCGCAGTACTGGCAGGGATACGGTCGGGTGTCTGAATGTATGAGCAGATGAGTGGAGAGGGTGGAGGAGCGCTTGAACACTTTTCCGCATACGGTACAGCCAAACGTCCTCTCCTAAAACAAACAGCACTGTTGTCATGACATTATTCTGTCTGTATGTATGTATTTAGCATCAGAAAATTCAGGAGTGTTGCACTACATCTCCACATAATCAACCATTTTCCACACTGAAAATAAGTTAATATAATATAATAAAAAGGTAGGATGCTGACCTTGCCCCTGCATGGTGTACGTTCAGTATCTGTCCTGCTGGACTTAATGCGTGCTGGTGACAGAGGTGACCTGCTTGTATGACTCTTGAGGTGTGTCTTTAAACTGGACAGACATGAACATATCTGCAAAGACAAGAGGGACATGATTTTAGACTTTAGGAGAGGAATAGGTGGTAAACCGGCTCTTAAAAATGCAGGGAAACCGATTGAAAGGTTGAAGTGTGTTTCCAAAATCTATAAGATTTGGCATCTGATGGTAACATATCAGGTGTGGAAAGTATCCGAATTACTCTATCATCAGTCAATAGTTATGACTGCATCTAAACTTACTGACTCCCTGCTTTTGATCTCCTGAATTTATAAAGTTTGACTTCAATCACTTGTAGATTCACTGAGATTATTTGACTCTTGAATTACAAACCTTTGGGCATTTTAAGGTATATTTGGTTTTCCTTTATCTTTTCTTTGTGTATTTTAATAAGTTTGAGTAAGTTTTACTTATATAATGTTTTTATTGTGTTGGAATATTTTTTATATCAGTCCCTTACAATGTTTGTTAATGATAATAAAGTTAAACTCAAGTTGTGTCTTCTACAAGACTTACTTTGCTACAGAATGGACACTCTTGCCTCAGAGTGCTGATCTTCGAGCTCTTGGTCTCCCTGAGGACCTGAGGGTGCTGAGTCAAGTCTCCCAGTCCCCCTGACAGTTTGTCTGGATATTCTGAGTTCACAGGGGTTCTGGACCAGAGTGCTGGTGTAGGAGATCCGGCTTTTTCAAAGGGACTTAAAGAATTTTCATTGACAGGACTGCAGGGCTCAGGAGATCTACAGACTAAGAGGAAAGACAGACTAAATAGACGTTCTGAAATTCTGGATTTACACACATTAAAATAATCTATTATTTAACATTCGATTGTCAAAATTGTTTGAATAATTGTATAATGCTTTAGAAATGTGTCAAACAGAAAACACAAAAGGGTCTTGTTGCCTGCTGTAAGTCATTTTATTATTTAAGGTTATCTACAGGAGGAAATATTTGTACTGTGATTAGAGACATGCTTGTGATAAATGGCTATTCAAACAAACATGATCGCTTTGTCACCCACCGTAAGATTTGGGATTGAATGGCTGAAGGTGCTCGTCTCCATCAGGGTGTTTGGCAGCAGGAGAATACAGCTGCAATAATATGATGGACATTATGTTAATATCTGGTGTTTTTGCTGTAGTGTACCCCAAAGATAAATCCTAGGACCCTGTCTTCTTTTATCTAGCTGGCTGAACATTACCGTGGTTGATCCAGGGTCAGGGTCTCTCTCTGCAGGCCGAAGGTAGTGCAACCCTCCTCGCTTCACCAAGAAAGAACGAGGCATCACTCAGGAGTGAGGAAGACCAGTTCTGCGCTTGAAATCAAAGTAATCTAGTGGACAAAACAAACAAAATGATGCCAGTCACATATGTGTACAAATTATAAAGAAAAAACAAAGGAAGTGAGCACAACAAATATTAGTAGATAGACTTTTTGAATGTAATGTAATTAAAGGCAAGTACTGAAATAATGGAAAAAAGGGTTACACAAGGTATTTGTGTTGCCCAGAAGAGGGCAGCAGAACTGCACATTCAATAGTTTGCTGCCTGTTCGAATCTCTAATCACAACAACAAAAAAACATTTTGTATTGTTACAATATTGATTACAATGTTATAATTACAGCTGGGTTTGAATGTAATGGAAATATTTCACTTTTTCACATTTTGGTGTTACATATGAAAGTATAGATGATATTATGTGAAAGAAATATAAAGGTTATCTGAAGATAGCATTAAACACCCAAACTTTAGTTACCTACAGGGTTTTAACTCCTTGCAATAGATGCGAAACTGAAGGAAGAACTTTCAGAGACTCATCATGAATTAATTGTAGCGTTGTTTTGGTTTGTTTTGTCTATGTTAGTTTGTCGTCAAGCTGGAAGTTGCATATTTGCTGTGTAGGTTTTCTTCTTGATGTTTTGCTCGGATCATTATTAGATATTTCGGGGCATTTTTGCCTTGACAGTGAAAACATTAACAACAGTAAACATATATAGAGAAAGGGGTTTGACATGTAATACAGGTCCACTATTTCTTCCTAAGTTTGACCAGTTTCTGTCAAACTCTTCTTGTTCAGTTTTGAAGTTTTATTGTCTTTTTGTCAGGACTGTCTCACTTGCTTATGTGATCGTGATAGTGAAGGCGTGATTTCTGCTCTCACATCTTTGGAGCCTCTGTTGAGCTACGCTGACACACTGCACACGGAAATCTAGTTGAATCAGACCTACATCATTTCCAACACACCTTGTTTGTGACAACGTGACAAAAAACAGTCATATGAAAACTGCGACGATATCACCTTTTAGCAACACATTTCAAGACTCAGCGCTAGTACATCACTAAATGTGATAGTGCATCTAACACTGAGGTGCTAGGTCACATAGAAACAATTACAGGTGAAAAACAATATATGTCTGGACTGTGTATGAAACGCTAGAGAGATATTCTATTCAAATCTTCATCATTCACATTTGCGTCCAGGGTTGGTAAAAGGTGGCCTGATTGTAGCATGTTTAGAAGTATGAAATAGTTGATCATCAGTCATCATGAGAGATCAGACCTTTCATTTTTTTGAAATAATAATATACAATGTCCACGTCTACTCAGAAAACAAAGGCTTCCACAGAGTGAGGATATAAATCTTCCGTAGGTGATTGGCAAGAAAATCTGTGTACGTGCTCCTACACAATCAATAACCATCTGTTTTTACACCAATATAAATGCATTATGAGATCATAAATAACATCTACTATGTTAAATTCATTTAATGCCTGTATTTTTTAATGTAAGGGCATATCATTTATAACTGTCCCAATTGGTTTCAGATGATTATAAGCTTACTTATGTCACATCCAACGTTGTGCGTATACTCTAAACTATATAACCTCTGGCAAACAGCGAACACAAAACAACTATCTTCTCTTTATTATAAGCAAAACATACCATAGCCCATATTTGGAAATCAGTTGACTGAACAAGTCTACAACTCTGGCTTAATGGCTTTTGAAAAGCTTACGTTTAGATTCAGGGAAAACTTTCTATAGCTTTGAAAAGACCCATAAAAACTTTTGAAGCTCTTTTCCCTTGAATTATATTTGCTGATGCCATAATGGACCCACATTTGGTTAGATATTTATTTCTTTAAATCTCTTACTTAGGTGTTGTATGTGCCCTGTCAAAGCAAAGTGCTTGATTTGGTCTTGGTGTGAGTGTGGTGCTAGTCTTATGTACTGTACACCTTAAAAAAGAAGCTGCCGGGACTAGATGAAATGTAAATTCTTAAGTGAGTAATGTCACATTTTCAAAGTAATAAATTCAGTTATGAGAGACTGAGTGAGAGATGACACATATCATTCCTTTTGTCTTGTTTTGTTGGTATTGCATATTTTATGGTGTTGTTTAGAGGGATGGCATGTTCAAACTGGTATTGAATTTTGACTACAATGAACAACACATTATGGATGGTTAATCAACATTTGGATCTGAGCACTAGGCTGTGAGTGTGGGCTTAAAGTGGTCTATGGGTACTTTATCACCTCCCTGATTTAGATCTGTATGAGTGGGAGCAAAGTTTCAACATGGTTCTGATTTTGTTGACAGAAGTTTTTATGGTAAGTTATTTGGCTCTTAAATCAAGAGTATGTTCTCTTGTTGAGTTGAAACAGGACATTCTATTATAATAATAGTTTCCTGCACTTTAAACATTTTTCAATAATTTTGAATAATTTTTCAAATGTGTTTGCTGTGGAATTTGTCTTAACCTTGTGAATACAGATAATAATAAATAACTAAATAAAATGAACCCTGTTTAATGAAGTTTTTTAAAACTACAAATGTGGAAAAAAACAACTTTCTCAAATGTATAGCCTGTTCACACCTCTGTTTATCATGGGTGTCTACGTGACTGTTGAGTGACCACTTGTGATCAGATCTCATTTCCCGCTCTATATGCAAATAAACACGTACATCATTTCCGTTTGCAAAGACGAAATGTTGTTTTTAACATGCGTACACTACTCTCCGTCCGAAGCTGTGTTCAACCTCGATATCTGGATAAACAATTTCTAAACAATGCATTGTGTGCCTCCTCATACAAATCAAATGCCAGTCCTATTGTTTTGCCATAGTGTCAGGTCTGGACAAATACAGTCCATTTAACAAGAGTTACATGCAGCATTGCCCCTGAAGCTGCATCTCTACCATTGAGAGACGTTGTGCGCATTTACGCACGAGGAACAGCAGCGCAACGTCGTTATTTGCCAACAGGAACGGTCAGGATCAAATATCAATTAATGTTCTGCGTTCTTCCACACATCCAAAAAGTCACACACACACACACACACACACACACACACACACACACACACACACACACACACACACACACACACACACACACACACAGAGAGAGAGAGAGAGAGAGAGAGTAATGGTTCATACAGTAAAACAGTTGGAGTAAATCAGCCAATAAATCTGATTTAACTATGCAGAGGACACACAATTAAAACAATTTCTGCTTTTGGGTTTATTTCTATTCCATTTGATGATTTTAAGCAGAAAATGGGTTGAGGAAGAATAAATTGTTTTTTTAATTTACGCGAAAAACGCAAAACAAAATGATGCATTGTCCATCCTGACCTTTGGACAGGGGGCACTCGGAGCAGGATGCAAGAATCTTAGCAGGTCAGTCAGTGTGGGCAATGCACTTTTCACATACACACTGCCAAAAGAAAGTAGCCACAAGTAAACCAGACCACCTCCGAATGTGGTCTGAGTGAGCGGATCTCAATGCATCCTCAGTGCGTCTTGGTTGCGTTCACACCTGCACTTACAGCTGTCAACTCACCCAAGTCGCAATGGTTTAAAATTACTGACACGACTTACTCTTTTACTTCGGTTTTCTTTTGCTTTAGTAATAGTTATATAAGTTAATAACCTTTAATTCATTTTTTAGTCTGTAATTAGTGTTTATGATCTGTAGTGAACGGCATATGATAACTAACTAACTGACTGACAGACTCACATTTAAAAACATATTTTCAAGGTTTTTTTGTGCATTTTGTGTCTTTTATGATTGAAACAATTAAGAGAAAGCTCCACATGGTCACATGGGCTTAATTACAAAAGTATGTGATTATCACCTGCATTAATAAAAAGAGGAATTGTTAAATAAGGAGAATTACTTTGGGAGTAATTCAGCACAACTTCCCTAGCCTATTTTTTAAATGTTATCTATAAAAGTTATCATTATGTTAAAAGCAAAAATGAACATCAACAAACTAAGCCACTCCGGTTGTGACGGCCACTGTAGTAGTTCTTATTTCAATAGAAATATGAAGATACTTTTCAGAAATAAAAATGCAGATACTCACCAGATATCACGCTCTATCAGTTGCCTCTTAACGTCTCACACGTCACACTAATAATTTAACTGAGAAAAGAGTCTGACAAGTCAGGTCAGGCAATGTGCACTCAGTGTGTCACATGTGAGATCAGTGTGCTGTTACAGAGGCTGTGAGCCGTTGATATTCTCTGCAGGTTGGTGTGATGAGAGTAGAGACGAGGAAGTGTTTCAGCTCTGACACCTCAGAGCGACACTCCAACCACACTGCTTCCTCACACAAACCCAAACACAGAAGCACACTCGCAGCAGCACAAAATCTGTCCAGCTCTCCTTTAAAAACTTTTTCTTGTGTGCAAATTGTGAATATGTTGCAGTGGTGCACAAATTACACACAGCATCAGATTGACTGAGGTAGGCCAGATAAAGCCAATGCGAGAGGAAGAGGGTGGACAACTGTGCTGAAAATTCTTCAGAAAGTGTTGACACACTATGTTGACACAGTTGTGTTACAAAATAAACCATTGAGGTCAAATTTAACAGAAGCTGGCTGATGCAACAGCAGAGTCCCCTCTACAGTGTTCAATGAAAATATGGAGTGCATTAATAAGACGAAACATGTATACATGTGGGTATCTGTGTAATACATGTGACAAACCCATGATATTATCTTTTTTCTTATCATCTGGAAAATCCCATGAAAAAAACATAAAAACAAGTAGTATCTGTACAGCAGAGTCAATTCACTGTTCTGCGGCCATAAATACAAGAGCACCCAATACGTATCAATCTGTGGCTGAAAATAGTCCCCAACAAATGCTCTACTTAATTGTGTGTGAACCACATCTGTGACAGTGACTAACTATTTCAAAAAATAAGTTGAGCCTCTAAAAAAATGAAACTATATATTTGTGACCTGTTGTAAAAATCTCGAGTAGGCATGAGCAAGCTTGGGGCTGAGAGCCACGGAGAGGGTAAGAAGTGTTCTTGGTCTGGAAAATAAGAAAAATACTGATTAACGTCAGCTTTACTACCCTTAAATGTTGTGCTAATATAATAAGTACATATAGTACATCCTCATTTTTGTCTTGGTGATGCTCAAACTTTGATAACAATCTATATTCACATATAGTGCTATTTTATGAAGGACACCATGTTGCTATAGTAGCCCAGAGCTGAAAAAACAGAAACACCTTTAAAACTTAATTATCTATTTTATGTATTAATGTTACTTTTTTCTCAAGCTACACAAAGTATGTTAGCTGTGTCAGTTAGTTCCGTTATCTTTGAAACAGTTACCCCTGGCAACTACTGGGTGTAACTATTTAGTAACAACTAATCTCTACATATTATCTATCTTATGTGGGCGTAAACAAGTTTTAATTTAGTTATGCACAAATCCACTTGTGTAATAACAAGGCTAAGTTTGAACCAATGAAGAAAAGTGGAAACCAGGGCAAAATCCATGAAATGCATCAACAATTATACCTGAGAATATCTTTGAGTTAATATAATCACGTAGCAATAAACAACAACAACACAATGGGGCCTTTGCAAAGGTGCAATGTCAAAGTTTATTTTGTATCATTCATAGGATACAGAACACTGAAATGTATTTTTTCCCCATCATACTGGAATTTATATAATCTTTACTGTCATTTAATATATTTGACAACAACATCAGTTGAATTGTAAGAGAGAAGGAGAGAGGGTGGACAAGGTTCCTGGGTATGATGCTGTGGATATCAAACAGCCATCACATACAGCACACCAATAAGAAATCCTACACCAGACTACTCAGGATGAACACTGTCTGTAAGGAGAAACTCACTATGTTTTGCATTGCATCGTCTAACGTCCCATTTAAAATCAGGGAAGACATGGGTGGACTTTCCAGTTTGAAGATGACAAGTCTGGAGATACAGTACACAGTGTGATCTTGTTTCAATCCACGCACAATTCACTTTAAATGACTGTTTAATGAAAGGCTGTAGTGGCTGACTTGTCGATGAAACCCTCTTTTAACATACATGAGGTCATATAGCATAGTGTGTAAATCTACCTACTTTTATGGCACGTTATGATGTTTAATCATTATCATCCCATGTAATGCTGTTAGCAGGAGGAAATAAAGTACTGATGGTAATCATAAAAATAATACTAAGGATGAGAGCTAGTACCATACTCAGAAGTAATTTACAAACATATGAAAATGTTTCGTCACAGTAGATAGTTTTATTTAGACAGTGGTGAGAACAGAGCACCATCACTGAACAGCAGTGTACAGATGTGTTAATGTGTTGACGGACACTGAGCACTGATCTGGGGCCAGATTGGGGTTCTATTTAGAAAGGACACTGAAACCTTAGTCTTGAATGAAAGCTTCCAAGAATTAGTAAATGTATTTTCACTTTTTTTTTTACTGAAATCTAAACCGAAACATAAAAGTTATAATCCTTAAAATGACAGCTGTGGTAGATTTGGAAAAACACCTGTGGTCACTGGTGGTAATGGTAAGCTCCCAGAGTTGAGACATACTTTGAACGGTTACTCTCAAAAATGCAACAGAAGAGCAATATGTGCAAACACTATGTTTACAGTGCAGCCAAACAAATTTTGGGCTTGGGGGATTTATTGCCTCACAATGATTTCATAAAGAAGACATTCATGAATATCTTCTGCCACATTAATACTGAATTCATGCTCCAATGTTTGCCTTGTGCATTACTTAAGAAGCATGCACGCACCGACTGAACCCTTCCATATCTATCTCTTCCTGTTAATCCACTGAAGCCCACAAGAGAAAAGCGGACCTCACCGTCAACAATACAAACTATTCTATACCAATTACAGAATGTAAATGCTTTGAATGGCTGCCAGTCAAAAACATGGGGTTTGATAAAATAATACAAATCTTAAGGATTATAACTTTAAGTTTAAATTTGACCCAAGGTAAATGTATCTAAGGACCTAAATCTCAGTCTAAAGTCTCTATATATGCTAAAAACAAGAAGAAACTCCACTGAAACCATTTGCTTATTTCATCTGTTGATATCTGAACACTGATTCCAGTGTAGAGATTTCAGTTGTCACACCCACCAATGACCACCAAAAAGCTGTTATTTGCAACAGTATGGTAGGCAAGCCAACATCCTCTTTAGCTCTTTGATGGCCATTACTGGAACGTCCAATTTCCTTATTTCTTTTAGGGCAGCAATAATTCTCCCCTTTACCATTGTTTCCTTCATACTGCACGAACATGTCGGCATTGTGAAACGTAATGGGGGCCTTTAGAGAATTTAGAGAAAAAATTGTCAGACATCAGTCCAAAGAATAGTGAAGCACAATACAAAATTTGGATGTACAATTGAATCCCTCTTAAGAACTAAACACGATAAGTAGGAATGATCCCACCATGAAACCATACATCCACAATATCCCTCAGTACTTAATGTCATGAGCAGAGAGTTTCTCTTTCTCTGTAGTGCAAAAAGCAGATCACTGCTCTGTACATGCGACACCCTGTTTGATAAACTATACACACTCATTAGCTTTTGTCTTTACTGACAGTGGTACAGCTTTACATCTTATCTATATACTTTTGTTCTTGTTGCACTGTATATTTCATATTTCTACACACATTTTACACCCTTTTTCTAAACAGAATATATGAATGTTTGATATGTAAAATATTTTCCACCCACACACTCCGGTTGTGACGGCAGCCTTTTTGTTCATCCTTACAATATGAACTGTCCCCTCCACTCTCATCCACCCACATGCTGCAGTTTGAGCTGTCAAAATGATGAGCACATCAAGTGGTGACTCCAGATCAGCACTGTTGCCTGGATCTCTTTGTATGGGACACTGACAACCAAAGGAATAGTTTGACATTTTGGGAAACGCACTTATTTGCCCAGATGAGAAGATCAATACCACTCTCACACTTGTTTGTTAACTATGAAGCTAGAGCCAGCAGCTCTAGTTAGTTTAGCACACAGAATGGAAACAGGGAGAAAAGCCAGTGTGACTCTGGTCCGAAGTAACAAAATCCGTCTACCGATATTTGTTAAGATCTCTAAATAACACATTTTATCTTGTTTGTTTAAAACAGTAAAAACAAACCAAAACAACAACCAAAAAATGATTGTCAAATTTTTTAGCTGCTACAGCCTTGTCTAGTCAGGCATAATTAGTAGCTTATGGCAGCTAATGTTTAGTATTGTTAGAAAACTTCAGCTAGATACTGATATGGACACTGAATGAACAATCAACATTAGTCTCTACTCTTTTCTTCTTGTGCTAATGTTTTAGCATTTACCTTTTTATGCTAACGTCTTGCTTTAAACAAGTTGAGCTTTAAGGTGGGGTTAATGTGCTGGACTGACCACACTGCACCTTTAAACATGTACATTGAATGGTAAACATCTGTTTATCAGTTTTTAGTTATGGTTGTTTAAGTATTGTAATATGATGAAGTTATTTGATTAATGAGAATTGCAAATATTTCACACTTTCAGGTATATTGTTTTTATCTTTTATATTTGTGATACTTTTTGTATTTATTTTCTTATGTGTATGATGCTTTTATTAGTAGTATTTGGTGTTGAATGTCTTAGTGATAAAGCAAAAAACGCATTCCATATAATGTCAAACTCTTCCTTTAACTTAAACACTTAATGAAAATGAACTGTTCCCGTCATTGCTAAATGACCCCAGGGAGAAATAAAGTCAAGCTGCTCAGTTTTCAGAGTTGATCAGTCTGCACAGTAGTTGTCAACCTAATCTACAGCAGTGTTAACGGGAGGTTGTGCGTGTGTTCCCCTCACAAGGATTAAAAATAGAAAAACAAAACAGAACAAGTAAATTGGAAGAAGTAAATGCAAAATCATAGCAGCACATTTTCTGTCGCTGAAACACTCCCAGTCTCACAGTAAACCTGTAACACATGACAGCCTCTCAGGGCTCTTAGTTGGCACAAAGGACGGTGGGAACTCAACCAATGTGGACAGTTTGGCCTCTGTCGGTACCTCTACACTCCTATAGCTTCATATAGATATATAAAAAATAAAAAAAATATCAAAATAAATTACAACATATAAATAATTTTTAAAAACAAAACAAAAGATTTGGCAACATTGAGTTTTTCTCCTTCCTTTTTTTGTGGGTTACAGTGAATATGCTTGGACATGAGCTGCTGTATTAACTTGCTTGCCTTTTTGTCATCTGCAAGCCACAGACACAGACAACACATATATTTAGTATGTTAAAATGTTTATGATTCATTTAGGAATGCCATCTTGTGATATCCCTACAGTTTGATACTGATGTGTACAATATTCCTACACTGCACCTCTCTTTCGCATACTCATCGTCTTTTAAAAATGTTTTGAGAGGTTAATGGATGGCTGATAAAACTTTTTTTTCTGAAGGCAGTGAAGATGGATGTGTGTCTTCCTCGTGAGAGGCGTAAAAAGGGAAAAGAGAAAGAAAGATGTATTGGACTGGTACGGGTAGACAGAGCATATAGTGTGTCAAGTGTCTATTACCCAGTTTATAGGGACAGGGAGGAGTTGTTTTCTGTCTGTCTACCCATCTTTCACATCGCCACGGTCACAAATTCAGGTCCAGTGGTCAATCTTGAGCAGCAAGCAGCAACAGTCTTAATGGTTCAGTATCATTCCGTTCAGATGATCTTTATGTGTTGGGATGGATATGTATTATGACGGACAGTTTCTGGCGCAGTAACACGTGGCTTTACAGGAGAGGCTTTACAATGACCTCGTTGTCAGGGAACACAGGGTCAGACAGTGTCAGGGAAAAGGTGTTGGAGACAATAGGTTATGATGATCAGAAGAGGTCCAATCAATGCCACTATATCTGCATCACGTAAAAGGTAAACACTGGAAAAGCCGAGTGGGAGTACTGGATTGGATAATACAGTTCCAGTTTACAGGACCAGGAGTCCAGTGCTGTAGAGTTCCAATGTCTCTTTAGGTTAAAGAAATCTATCATATTCTTCACACCTCCTCCAGGTCTCAGTTATCCAGTGCCTCGGCGCACACCATGCTGCCATACAGCTGCTGTGGGTCCGGATGTGTTCGCACTCTCTCCTCTGCCTCGCTGTCTGTGCTGCCTTCACTGTCGAGGCGGGCAGACGGGTGACACTGGCCGCTCAGGGAGGGGTAAAGGGCGTTGGGAGGCAGCGGGCTGGGGAGCAGGTCATCGTCTGAGCTCAGGTAGTCCCCTTCGGCAGAGGCGGGGCTGGCCAGACAGAGATCCTGGAAGTTGGTACTTCCGTCTCCACCGCTGACCCTGGAACTGGGGGTCGCCTTGTGCCCCCGCAAATCCCTGATCTGAATACAGAGAAGAAGTTTAATTCAGTGAGTTGGTTGGTATTATCTGTATTTCAGTGGTATATGCAATATTTAATTCTGTTGAAAGCCTTTGATTTTCAAGGATGACATTACTCTGTATTCCTCGTCAATAATTCACATGAAAAGAACACACCAACAATGTCTCTCTTATCACTTTATTCTTTCCTTCTCTGTCTTTGGGAGTCAGTCGTAAAGATGTGTTTTTCTTTCAAAATGGCTAGCAGTTATTTTTCCTACAACAGACGGAGCATTAATCAAATGCTACTCAAGCAGGAGTAAATAGTGCATTTGTTGTTTAAGTGGATGCTGCTATAGTTAGTATTTACCACAGCAGGATGTTGTATGTGAGATCAACTCAAAAAAAGGTACAATGCCCATGCAACAGAAACGCTCATTTATGTGTTTCTGGAAACAATAGAGGTCTACAGCGCAGAAGAACATTTTATTTCATTATAATTCATATATATTAAACTTGAGGTCACAAACAAAAGTCTAAAACAATGGAATATCAACAGTAGTGAAATTGACATGGGACAGTTTGTTAAAAATATTCTTTATCAATTATTTGGTGGTTTTATATGATATTGTTTACATCTGATGATTTAAAGGAAGGAAAATATAAAAAGTGAGGAACTTTAAGTGATACTGAAAGATTTTTTTCATATTAAATGCAAAACTTCTGCCCCATCTGCAATAGTTAATAACAGTCAACGGTAACATTTATTTGTCACATCAGTCTTTGCATTTAATGTCAGGTGCTGGGATTTTTTTTTAACTGGTAGTTGGGTGTGAAAAAAACTGTGAAACCCGCTGATCTGTATCTTGTTTACCATATAGAGTTTTTGCAAATAGGGCAGTGAGGTGTTAAGCGTTAAATCAGAGCACACAAATTCTCCCACAGTCCTCCACCCGGACAAAAATAAGTGAACTAAATCAAACAAACAAACAAACAAAAAAAAACTAAAAATAAATGACATTTGCCTGTTTGTGTTCCACCACTACCGCCCAGATTTCAGATTGAGCCAGTCGCTTTTGCATGACAGAGTTGCGGCCACAGTTAATCAGGACATATATGTTTTTTGCTAGTTAAATGTGCATCTACCACAGTGACTCATTTGTTTCTCACCCCCCCCCTTACCATCTACCAGGTAGCTGTAGGGAGGGAGGGTTGGAGGGGACCAGTGGTTAACCAGTGGAAATGTTTTGACTGTGACTGATCATCAAGCTACAGCAACATAAAGAACATAAGCATGACCTGTTTGGGTCATTTTCTATCATTTTATATTTGCAACACAACCAGACTAATTCATACACAGCAATGAGCAGAAGAAGTGGTTGAACATTAAGAGTATTTGTAGTCGCTGTAAGACTGCTAAATTGGTGTTGGGGTGAATCATAACAACTGATGCATATAAATATACATGTAAAATCAGCTGCGTTATTCATCAGAACTTTTAATATGACTCAAACCTATGGTGATTGCTTAGAAGACTACACTGAGATTTTTCTAAATGGTTCCTCAGCTATACTCACGCAAGTTTCGGTCTCATTTGTAAAACCACTGCTTTGATCAAAAAGTTGGGGGGAGGAGAAGAGAAGAGAGGAGAGGAGCGGTAAAGGGCAGGGCAGTCACATAACACCTCCTCGCTTACTAAAAAACCCCCCACTTCCCTCCTAGTCACGCACTGCTGCTCTCTGAATGAACAAAACCAGAGTAGAGGGCACGCTGAGTGGGAAGTTTCTATCTCCAAGACATGGTTCGAAAAATCTTCATGAACCCGAGAGGTCACTGAATTTTTTTCAAATTTAAAAATGGAAATCAGCAACAGTGGAGTTCCCAAGCAACACATGATAGGAAAAAAAAGAAAAGCAAAAACATTTGTCATTGTCACGCACACATATTCTCACTGATCTGAAACTCACTGATCTTTCAGAATTAATGCTCACTCTGAGACAAATGATGAGAATACAGTTGCTGGGGAGGATTAGTGGTCTCTCCTTACAAGAAAGACATTGACACATCTTCGAGTGTATCTGGGTGGAAGTGGTGTCTGTTGTGAGGCTGTGCGCAGATGACAAGATTCTTTTGTGGTGGTTAGCAAGGCTGCAGGGTATCTACCGTACATGCATATACAGACACAACACACACACACACACACACACTGTGTTTGAAGAGGAAATCATCAGTCTACGATACACGTACTGTAAGAAAACATTTGCAGGCTCTGAAATTAGTTTGCGATCTTCTGTCACTGGATCAGATTTCACCACAATCGTTTAATACTTTATTGCACAAACAACTGATCAGACATCTGAATCTGTGTAAGGCTGCAAGATAAGTTTCAAATAGAAGCTAAGATCTAAATTGGTCTGGTGTTGTCCCTCTGAATGGCTGTTTACACTAGATGGAAAAAACAATGGACCAATCAGAGCTCAGCAGGTCTGATTAAGAATGGAGATGTCTTGGCTTGCTATTTACCTACAATCAGCTGTATGACCACTTGCAGATATATATACACTCTCATATTAACATATTTCTGTGAATAATGTAAAAAGCTTTAGGCTAACAGCTGCTAGCAAGCGCTGCCACAGCCTCTGTATTGACTGAAAACAGCGTCAGTGGGACAGATGAGTCACTCGCCACTGATTTGTTGGGACAAAAAAAGAAAAGAAAAAAACTATACTTCATCCTGACAAGACACGAGCCAACATGAATACAATGTCAAGATTAATAAACGAAGGGGAAACAAAGCAAATTAGCTTGATTATCAGAGCAGACTCATCAATATTAATAATTCTTCCAAAATAAACAGGGCTTCAAAATTCAGGTGTTGATTAATTATATTCTAGATTAAAATAATTAAATAAATTATTAGTTTGGTCTAAAAGTTTTCATGAAGTATCCATCAGAGTTTTCAAGAGCCCAATGTCTGCCATATATTTTTTTGTTTTGCTGACCCAAACAGTCTAATATTTAAAAAAAATCTAAACAGAGAAAGTCCTCTGGAACTACTACTTTGTTCATCTACTTTTAATCTCAGCTCTACAAGGAACAGCAAAAGACTGCTGACATGCAATTGCTCATGAAACATTAAAACAGTATTTTCAAAAAGAGACACAACAAGTAATGTGACTTCCTGTGTCACATCAGCGAAGTTGATTCTTTGATTTAACCTCCCCCTCCACTCAAAAATGTGTTTTTGTTTCTACAGTTAGTTGTTCGAAGACTGGTCCGCAGTTTGATACTAGAACATTTTCATATTCATTGACTGAAAGTTTCCCTGAGCTCAATGATAATCTGATTTTAAGGGCCTCAAAGCAGAATTTGTGACATCACTAATACTTCAGAAGACAATTCTACAATGTACAAATACTGAGATTGAACCTTACAGTACAGTAAGAATCCAGCAACTTCTCAAATTAAATATAATTGATTATTTATGGATTTTATATTTTTATTGTTCCAAGCAGGATATTTATGTCTTAATATGTGTCTGGAGGGGATCTTTAAGGTATTACAGTCAATCAGATGTATCATTTCTTATTGTGTGTGTGTGTGTGTGTGTGTGTGTGTGTGTCCAACCTCGTTCTTGAGCTCAGCGATCTGGTCCCGGAGCTGGTTGATGTACTGTCTGGAGTCTGAGTGATTAAGCTGACCCTGGATCAGCCCCGCCTCTTTCTGAAAACACACACACACACACACACAAATCATGTAAAGGTCATAGTCCCTTCTTCATTGAAATTGAAGATAAATCTTAAATCAGTTTAAACACACACACACACACGCACACACACACACACACACACACACACACCTGTATCTCGAGTTCAGCAATCTTCTGCCTGAGTTCAGCCATGGCAGCCATACTGTCTGCCTCCCTCAGTCGCACAGCCATCACTTCTTCTTTACTCTACATGTGTGGGGGGAGGGGAGGCGGAGGTTGTAGAGAAAGACAGAAAAAAGAGGGAAGATATTTCTGTGTATGACAATCATGCACTGGGCTTCAGTGTTGAATAAATATGATGATATACATCCTGCTCTGTCCTCCATGTTTCTTTTCCTCCATGTGTCTTTTCTGGATAAGAATCTCACACTTAGTCAGACTCTCCTCATTTCTCGCCTCTATTCCCTAAAAAATTGCAGATTTACTCATTCTTCTTTTTATTCTCAGTCTTCTTTTCATTCTTCAGTTTTAACTTGTTCTTTATATATTGTATGTTCTCCATCCCTGTTTTGATTTAATTTCTTGTTTTTTCCAGTACTAATAGAACAGTGCGTTCTCTGTCATTCATGATTAATCCCTTAATCTTTTTCTTTTCACATCTTACTTCTATCATCCCTTCAAATGTTTTCTTCATCTCTCCATGCTCATCTCCATCCCTTATCCCTCATCTTCTACAGCCTTTCTCCCATTACTTCTCTTCCCTCTTGCTAACTCCTTTTTTGTTTTCCTTTCCCCTCTCCATCCAAACCTTGCAGTCGGATTCGGCCTGCTTCCTTTTCAACTCATTGACTTGGGACTGGAGAGCTTTGTTCTGATTGGCCAGCATCTGGAGCCGGTCCTGGAGGGCGGAGCGTTCCTGCTCATTGCGACCAATCAGCTTGCTGTGGATCTGGTTCTAAGATGAAGGATGTCAAATGCGAGACAGTCAGAGCAGAGCAATCAATCAATTTGCTGATTAGCCAACTGATAATTTGTCTATGAGTCAGAAACTAGCGAAATATCCTCATATTTTGGACGGTGAGACCTTCAAATGATCTGCATTTTGGCTTGATAAATAATTTTAACAATTATATATTATATATTAATATCTAAATTGTTGTTGATTAATTCATTTATTTTAAAATAGCTACTGATTTACACTAGACTGCTGGGACGATCTGCCCTGTTTCAGTTTATTACATTGTGTATTTGTACAGTTTGTCTGACCTGGCTCTCCTGCTGCAGGGCTTTCAGTTTGACCTCTCGGAGCTCGGCCTGGGCCTGGGCCTCCCTCAGTCTGACCGTCATCAGTTTGTCCTGCAGCTCATTCATGGCGTTCTTCTTCGGAGATTCCTTCCAGTGACTGCCGCCACCACCAGTGCTGCTACCACGGGACATATGATGCTGCAGAAACACAGAGTAACCAGGTATAACTCTCCTACTGCAGCACGGACGGACCATCAGTAAAGTAGCAGCATCAGTTTGTCTGTTACCTGCCAGCGCTGGTTGAGCTCAGCGACAGAGTCCTGCATCTCTCTGAATGAACGCAGCGTCTCCAGCTCCCTCAGCTTCATCTGCTTCACCTCCTCTTGCAGAGCTGCCATGTTGTTTTCATCAGGCAGGCAATTATTCCTCTGGATGAACAAACATATCATGCTTAAAGTTTAACAACATTAAGCCATGCAAGCAGCTATGTGAGGCTGTATTAATGAACAGTGTGCTGCTTTTCACGCTAACACGCTGTTCAATCATGTTAGTTTAGAGTGTTAGTATGTACAACTGAGCTTGATGGGAATGTCTTTGGTTTGACTGATATTTGGTAATAAAACAATGTATTCGATCAATTACCATTTTTACCTGATGATGGCAACAGATCAAATGTTCATAATTCATGCTGAAGGTGACGTTAATGTAACACATGTGATGGCAGTTTGTTCAATAGTTGTGGAGATATTTGACTTAAAACCGCAAAAGTCAACCTGATTGGCACTAGAGTAAAGTGAGGGGATCACCAATGTCCGTAGGATTTATAGTCTGGAGTGTTTGCATGTTGTGATATTTCAGTTTAGACCAAAGTGGTAAACAAACTGACAGACAGACATTGCCATTCATAGATGTACAAAAAAACACACAAAAGTTTCAGGAATACAAAAAAATTGTAAAACTAAACAAAGACACAGGTATATTTGCTTTTAATAGCTTTCAGTTTGACAGCTACAGTGAAACCATCATCAGGAAGAAGAGCAGAGAAGTTGTTTCCTAACACCGCTATCTCTTTCTCACTGTGGCTAACAGAGAAACTGGTACTCTGTATGTCTCCTAAAGTGTGAATCAAAAGTAAAAATAATCTTTAATACACTCACAAATGCAGTGAATGTCATCAATTACACTTGATTTTCTCTCTCACACACTGAAATGTGTGCCAGTTAGCTCACCTTCTCCAGGTCTAGCACCTTGTCTTGCATTTCCTTCAGTGCTCCCAGCAGTTCGGCCTCACGCAGTCGGGACTGCTCCAGCTCGGTCTGCAGATTGCTCACAAACTGCTCTGTGTACTGAAACAAGCATCACAAGAGTTACATAGGCACTTATCATATAGCTGGTCAATGACACCAACTTTTCTCTCTCTCTCAACTCAGCTTTCTTGAGATTGTGTGATATTCACTAAGTGAGAACATTGGTCACATGAATTTGAAGTTGAGTGATCTTGTTTGGACCGTGGACACAAGTGAAAACCTACAGTTTGCATTTTATTGATGTATGCAGACTAGTTCTAAATAAAGAAGTTTGTCATGACTGAACTTCAACTCAGCGAACATTACCACAAAGCTTCAAGAGGTGTGAATTCTCACACAAGCTCCTATAATATCCATTTCTCTTTCTGTTTCTTTGATCTGTATTAGTGTACACTTATGCAGAGAACTCTTGCAGCAAACTGAGATTGTGACACACCGTCACGATTTACAGGATCTCTACGTGACCTTCATTTGAGGGCTAAAATGACACGTTCTCAGCGCATATAGCAGGATCATAACAGCAATACATTTGATGCCTTGGTTGCAACCTCAAAGCAGAAAAGTTATTCCCTTATTCCTTATTTCTGTAAGAAGCAAGTCAAAATTAAAACTATTCTTGGTTTTCAATTTTTTTCGAACATCAGTCAACTCCTCTGTTCAAGTGACTGGTGTTCCCAGTTGTTATTTTATTTTCTATAGCAACTTTAAAAAAACAAAGCTGATTGACAAAATGGTATTGGCAAATTGGTATGAAGCGTCACTCCTGCCACACTGAGTCAGAGTGATGTCAGAATATAGAAAGCTACTGTACATGTTCATGTCACCACATTAAAGTGAAACTACAAAGTGAGAGGTGTGAGAACAGCAGAAAAACAGAGAGGGCTCAGTGGAAAAATACTTTCCTATGAGGCAAAATACCAAAAGCTTGAAATTGGGCAAGTACATAGCGTGAGTGAAAGAGTCTCAGTTTGTCATTGTAGGCATCTCAGTCTTGGTTATCAAAAGGACTGCGGGTGCCTGGAGGTGTGAGAACTCTGAAAGGTGACGAATGCCAGCAATCTCAACTGGAATAAAATCACTCGTCACAAAAGCATCATTTCTCTGATCCACTTGGATTTTTAATATACGTAACATTTGCTCATATCACTACTTTTTTTTTGTTTTCCACACTGTGTGAATGAGAGAACTATGCTTTTCACAGATGCATGTGATTTGCTGATGCAAGTGTGTGAATTGAATCTTTGGTGGTAGACAAACAGAAAAGCATTTTGAAACTCTTTTACACTTTGACACCTATTGCTAACACATTTATTACAAACAACCACATTTAGCCAAATAGCTGAACAAACTGAATGGTGTGATTTTCACAAACTAGAAATACAGCAATTACATTGTTGTAAACTATATTGCTACAATCTTATTTATTGCTTTTGAAGCATTAAATGGTCTTGCTACAACTTGTTAACTCAGTCTGTCTAATGCTTTGCTGACGTAGACACTGAGGAGACTCCCCCAGCTTTCATTGTTAAAACTGAAAAAAAAAATTATCAGTTTTTGCATATTCAATCCAAAGTCTTTGGGGCAGCCCTTTCCTTGACATAACATAAATGTTTGTTAGCGGCCGTTCTCGCCACAATACAAACAACAACTGTGTATTTTAAAGTCTCCAGACGATAGGTAGGCAGGGAGATCTGTGATTGTCTGATATCGCGAGACAACTCCATCTGTGCCTCAGTGGTCATTTAGATCATTGGATGAGTCTCTGCTGTTATTTAACTTTGTTAAGAAAAGTGCTTAAGTTTATTATTAGTAATTATTATTATTATTATATTGTCCTCCATAGATGTAATTTATACTATAGTAGCACTACTATATCATCTGTATAATATAGTTTATAAAAATGTTTGTAAACCAATTTGATAAATTCAAATTATATTTATCTTGAACCTTAAATATTGTTTTATTGTAAATGTATAATCAGTTATAGATTATGGAACCAGCAATGATAATGTAATAAATTAATGACACACACACACACACACACACACACACACACACACACACACACACACACACACACACACACACACACACCAATTTGAACACTACAGTCAATATAACTATAATGTCATTGCCATGTATTTCATTATTACACCAATTGTACTACCATCTGTGTGTTGTGTGTTATCCTGTGTACTGTATACACTCAGCCACTGCTACTATTATTTGGTACTTTTCATATTTTAGTACTTTTTTATTTATAATTGTATTATTATTTAGTTAGTATTTTCTGTATTTTATTCACACATTTTGTGTGGGGTAAACATTTCTCTTTAGTCAGAACCCTAAGTAATGTGAATTTCATACTTTTTTACTTTAACAATGTGTTAAAATGACAATAAAACCTTGAAATCTAATTGAAACCCCCCCCCCCCCCCCCCCCCCCAACATATTATTGCTTCAAATTCAGGCCATGTGTCATAAATACTGTGCAGAGGAAAACAGATAAGGTTGCACATTTTTAAGAACCTTCTCGACTTCTTTAGGCAGTCCATATGTACATAGACAGCGATATAAGTCACATCTTTTTTGGCTCTACTTGGCAGCATATTGAATGTTAAAGTGCTTCATTTTACATTCTGTGGTTCAGCGTTCAGAGCCAAAACAAAACTGTCCAAATACTAACAGACTGCACTAGATGGGGCTCGGGGTGCTGAGCTTTGCAGGGTTAGTTCATAGGTAAATCACTCATTTCCTCTTAGTGTCATATGGAAACACAACTGTTTGAGTCACTTCTTTGTCATCAAGGAGTAAAATTATAACGCAGGAAAGAAAAGATTTAAAAAAAAGTCAGTCTCAAGTCAATAAATGCAGACACTTCAAGTTTGATTGCAGTAAACGGTAAATAATTAGTCAGGGCTATGTTTTCTGTTATTTTCAGACAGCAAAAAGTCCCATTAGGTCCTGAGCTGCACAGTGCTGTAATGTCAACCTGGGTGTGTTTGTTCCTGACGTGGATGTGTTTGAATAATCTACTAAAAGTGTGTACGTTTTACAAATGTGGAACAAGCACAGAGCAAAAATAATTAAAAGCAGAAGGATAAACTTACATCAATTAAACAGTGATGATATTAAGTAGAATTCACTACATGTTACCACATCTATGTTCCTATGATAATATTACAAGAATATTTTAACAATACACCAAAGCAGTGCCCCAAAAGTTATTTTGTTACATTGTCCCTGTATAACACTTCCCTCACACATGAACTGAACCAGCAGACTACATAGTATAGTGAAAAATCTGATTTTTACATTGCTGGCAGGATAATGCGATCATGAAAAAAGACAGAAAAGAAGCTATTTAGACCATAGGTCTTTTGAGTAAAAGTCAATTGAGTACATTCAAATATTCATGCTGTATCCCTGTATAACATGAGGCATCCCTGGTCGCCTTAATGACGCAGCAATACAATCTAACAATTTGTTTTCTTGGTGTGAAACCTTATATTTTGTGGTTTGTGCAGTTTGAACACATCTCTCTCTTTAAAAAAAGTACTTTATCTCCCTCTGTTAAGCATTTTGAAGCTACTTTTAAAACTTCCACCACTAATAATTATACTGTACTTTATTTAGCAATTATAGAGCACTTTTCAAGATACTTAAAGAGTATTTACATGACAAATTAAATTGTATTGCAAAGCACATAATTGTGTTATATATGAATTAAGTTTATGATTTTTTTTTTCACATCCTGAATCCTTCAAAACTCCCTGACAGGCCATTTTAGAAATTAAATGTTGTAAATGAGCTGGAAACAGCTCTCTGCTGATGTGTATCAAACAACCTAATAAACATGATTAAAATAACTATATTTGATATAATCAGTATTGATTATTATATATTTCTGGTGTTGTCAAGACAAACAAACCTTCTCTGTAGTTGGGTTACAACACTGGTCTCATGATTTGGTGGTTTGTGTTGCACACATTTAATGTCTTCAAATTTCCACTGAACTCTTCACAATCTGTGTTGCAATGAGTTCATTCAAGTCATGTTGCTCTAAATCTGACACAAGACCAACTGTATGCTATAAAATGAGTTGACATGTTTAGAAGAAACTTCACTTAAGGGCTTTTTTAAAGTTTTATATTTTTTATAAGATATTTTAGACTCAGCCTCATGTTTATCAAAAGTGAGAGTGCCGCCAGTCAACCTTTGTGTTTGAATCATCATCTCTGTTGCTAACACTGTGTTTCTGCACAGATTGGGTCTTGGTGTTCACCTTCTGTTGCTGCAGTTCTCTGATGGTTTCCTGCGCTTTCTCGAGGCTCTCGCTGGCTGTGTTGCACTGCTGCCTCACCACTGCCAGCTCCCGCTTGATCACATAGTTCTCCTCTGCTTCCTGTGCCCTTGTTACCTGACCCTACAACAGCAGGCCAGACGGGGGTCAAGATCAGTTGGGGAGTTTAAACTTCAATATGCAGACTACTGTATATACCAGTATGGGGCAAAGGGACATTTTGGGCTTGTATTTAGGGAATAAAACTTTACTATACTTGAGGGGAACATGTTACATGGTAGCCTTAAAGGATCAGTGTGTAGGACTCAGTGGGATGTAACTGTGAAGTTGCAGATTGTACAAACTGAATACCCCACCCATTGTATGTAGGAGAATTTACAGTGGTCACAAAAGTGTGCCTTTGTTTGTTTTTTCTGTTCTGTAGAAACATGGTGGCCTCTGTGGAAAAGGATTCACTCCCTATGAAGATATAAAGGGCTCATTCTAAGCTAACAAAAACACAACTCCTTATTTTCAGGTGATTACACACTATTAAAAACATATTTATGGCTACTATATTCAATTTCTGTCAATGGAACTCGCTAAATCTTACACACTGGTCCTTTAATTTGACATTTTATGAACTATATCATTTTGCATAGAAGATACCACTCTCACTCTGTATCTGTCCATTAAATATAGAGCTTCAGCCAGTAGCTGGTTATCTTAGCTGTAAAAAGGAGGAAACCGTTAGCTTGTCTCTTTCTAAAGCTAACAAAATCACCAATTAACATGTTTTTATCTTGTTCAATTCAGACAATAACTGTCACTGAACTACTAAGTGTGCTTCAGAGGTGCTGGAAGGTGTATTTTGTTACCTTTGGACAGAGCCCTAGCAAGCTGTTTCTTGTTGTTTCCAGTCTTTGTACTAAGCTAACCAGCTAACCTCCTGATGGTAGCTTCATATTTAGTGTACATGAGAGTGGTATATCAGTCTCTTTAGTATATTTAATTCCTACTTTGGCAAACTACATATATAATTATATAATAAAATGTATAATTGTAACAGCAGTAATAATAAATGTTTACATGCCACATGCAGGAATTGTACAATCTCATATTAGCGTTTCCCTTATGGATAAATACATGCATTCAGGGATCACAGGACAGTCTTGAACTGATAAGCATCATAAACAATATTCTTTCATGCACTTTTGGCTGGTTACTGTTAAGAGGAGTGAAAGAGGCAGTGCAAGAGAGCAGAAAGAGGAGGAGGAGGAAGACGGAGGTGTGAGTAAAGCAGAGGATAGCTAGTTCAGCAGGAAAATGGTTTACAGTACTCTACCTGTATCAGTCTGTCTGCCAGAGCAGCGCTCTCCTACAGCGCAATGACGGAAAGGAACAAGAGGATGAAAAAAAGAGATGAAGAGATTGAAAGACAGTGGGACACCAGGAAGGATAAACCACAACAACACCCAAGAGGAAATTCAAGGAAAAGAAAGAAATGGATCACAGGTTGAGGAAACCATTTTAGAGAAGGCTAGATGTGAAGAAAAAAGAGGCAGCAGTGAGATCACTCAGAAAAAATAGCATTTTAGAAAGGAAGAGAATATTCAAAACTGCAGTCTCTCTCAATCAATAGCAGAGCGCTGGAGCAGCAGATGGAAACATTTTTTTCTTGCACACACACACACACACACACACACACACACACACACACACACACACACACACACACACACACACACACAGTACAAAATTACTCTCAGAAAACTAACAACGGAAAGTGAGCTCACAAATGTAAACCCACAGCTTTATCTTGTTACTGTTTTTAGCTAGATCTGATCAAAATGGGACCAATCCCACACTGAGCAATCAAGTCATTTTGTCTCAATGATGCTGCATAAACCTGATTTATATTAGCATTTAGATAAGCTGCAGTCAAACCCCATCTCTTACCTTCTCCAGAGTCTCAATCCTCTGCTTCAGCAGCCTGTTTTCTGTGCGTAACCTCTGAAGAAGGAGAGTAAGATGAGAGGGATTCAGAGCACTCATATTTTAATACCACATCATGCACAAATACATGAAATACACACACACACACACACACACACACACACACACACACACACACACACACACACCTTGATCTCAATTTGCTCCTCCATTTCTTTGTTCTTGATTGTGGTATATTCTTTCTCAAGTCTGATGAAAAATAAGTAACACAGGATTACTCAGTAATACCCCAACATTTAAATATTTAAAAAAAAAAAAGGAACATCATTCATTTGTTGTTGTGTGCTGTTGATTAGTTCAGTTTTTATCACATTACTCAGAAAACAAGAATCAAAACAGCAAAGTGCTTCTTCCCGGGTTTTTCATCCACCTAACAAGACTTATTCAATAAAACAAGCATACATCACACAGCGGATATGAGTGTGCTTCTGTGTAAAACCTCTGCATTAGTAAGATAGAAATACAAATCCTACTGGGCCGGTGCAGCTCAATTCTCACTACTTGTTAGTTGAGTACTGAGCACTCTTACTTCTTCATCCTCTTGGGGTTGTATTTGACCTGGTAGGCCCTGAGGATCAGCTTGTCGGGGCAGCTGTCAAACTGGTGGGGGATCACCTTCTGGAAATGCTGGCCGACGCACGGGGAAACAGACAAGATTAGAGAGCTTGAGACTGACAAAGATGCTCATTAATATTCAACGAGGTAGCACACAGACACATTTTAGAATACTGAGAAAGAGCAGCTGAGGTGATCTGGCAGCTTCTTAATTTCTGTAATTCAGACAATATACTGCCTTTATTATAAAAATAATCACATGAAAAAACACAAAATCATGCTTTACTGCATCACTGTGAAAGAAGTTTATAAATACTGTAGATTTCTTTTATATTTTTATATATTCATTTTGAATTACAATACTGTATTTAACTAAACTTAATGGTTCAAGTAATTTTTCAAGACAAATTGCCCAAATCCTCTAATTTCAACTTCTCAAATGTGAGGATTTGCTGCTTTTCCTTGCCATATATGATAATAAACTGAAAATCATTTAGTTTTGGACTGCTGGTTGATTAAAACAAGAAATCTGAATAAGCCACACACTGCATACTAGACATTTTTCACTATTTCTGAAATGACTGACATGACATACTCTCTAATTAAAGATCACATACAATGCAAAGAAAGATCCAATCAACCTGTTCTACTAATTAGCAAAACATTTTTTTTTCAGTTTGCATTAATGTTAACATCATCCAGATTATGAGAGATAGATTTGACAGGCATAATGTTTTATTACAAACGCAGTGTAAAAATCACACCATGGCAGAGTTTCATTTCATTATTATTCGTGTCCTGGATTCTGTTTTTGTTTTGAATCAATGTGACCAACCAGCTTCTTTTTGAAATCAAAGCATATCTGTCATTCAGATATGAAGTTTAGGAAGCTTGCATGCGAAAGGTAAAGTGGCGCATGCAGTCTGTGTTGGTTGAATGTGTACATGAAACTCAATTCTGCAGCAAGTGTTGCAAACCAGCAACGGCTTACCTGTGACATGCCCTCCATGTCCAGCTGAATGAGGTCAGTCTGGTTATACTGCAGGATGGCCAGGCCCACACGGAAGATAATCTCTAGGCCCTGCAGAAAGGTCACATATATTTAAAATGGGTGCTTAGTTTAATTAATAAACTAAATATAGACAGTACAAACATCAAATAATAAAAATGTGTCCTACCTCATACATGAAAATATCAAATATGCGCGTGGCAACAGGCAGAGGGAGAAAGGTGAGGAAGAGGGTGAGGAACCAGGATGAGGCGTACATGGATGTGTGGAAACTCTGAGACCGGAAATGGACGTTCAGCTCTGGAAGTTGCTCCTAAAATATAAAAATAAAAAAGTATGATTTTAAGCCTCAAAAGGATATGTCAAAAGAGAAAGTGATGTGCTAGATATATAAATGAAAGATTTGCTGCCCCTTTGTGGATGAACATTAAACTGCAGACTCTCCTGCCTCCTCTTTACCTGTAGCAAATACTCAAACTGGTAGATGCAGAGGCCCAGCTCAGCCATGCTGGGTTTAAAGAGCTCTCGTAGACGGTACTCTTGCATCAGACGCACAAACACACAAAACGCCTCCTCCTCGGGCATCTGGTACAAGGTGAGAGGTAAAGTTTGCTCATTAATTATAAACTGGATATCGCAAGGTATTGTAATTTAAAAAAAACGTACCATATAATCAACTGGTTTTGGTTGTAGTAATTAAGGAAATCTAGTGGGACTGATTACAATGAGCCTCACAGCTCCCACAGTGACACTGTACCCTCATTATGGTTCATTTTACCTGCATAAGCAGCAGACCAACGATGAATGCACTGCCTTGGCAGTAGCCCACCTCTCGATCCACCAGAGAGTAGGCCTGAAAAAAGACACACAAATTAGATTTGTTATGCTTCATATTTATAGAAAGCAGCACAGATGACATCTGCAATCCTGACCAGACACACCAGCAACATGATAAACAAGTCACCAGAGGTCCCTTTATTTCCTGAGCAGCTGAGCTACAGGGAACTCCACCGATGCGTGGACAGCTAACAAGATTGTTTCCATGATGTCCACAATGATTTTGTTTCATGATCAAAATTACACCATGAAGGCAAAACTTAGCCTGGCAAGTAGAAAATACAGATGTTATTTACAGCAGTTCAAATCTTTCCAGTTCGTTGCATCTTTGTCTGCATGACTGCATTAAGAAATATTTCAAGATGTCACACTAATTTTATCATTGTTACTTTTTATAAATACATACAACATAACATTTGCCTGCTGAAACAAACAAACAATTTAACACTTAAATGATTTAAGTCCCTTATCAAGCAACAATGCTGGTTTCAGTTTCTCAAACGATTTGCTGCTGCTTTGTGTTATAAATTGAACATCTTGACTGTTGCTGTTCTGTAATTTGGAGACATCACTTTGGGAACTTGTACTCAATGCATTTTCAAATAACTGGAGAAATAATCAACATATTAAAGGTATCCCATGCAGGGGTTGAAGTGGGCTGGACTGTTAATGAGTAAATAAATCTTCATAATAATGTAAAGTGAGGTAATTTTTCTTGTGCTGCACTCAGGCATTCCTTGTAGCTGATGCCATAGCTCCCCCACACTGGTTCGGTTGCTAGTATGAGGAGCATAAAGTGCCCTAAAATTGCATGAGTATGTCCTATTATCACAAATTATAAATTCTAATGTGTGATAATGATGAATAATCAGACAGTGGATATGTACATGATGTGTTGTTGAAGTTATCTGGTTAATTCAAATGCAGCACTGCTAAGAGTAGCAGCGCCAGCAGCACAGCACAGAGCAAGAAATGGGTAAGGAAGGTGAGCTTATCACATAGCCTGTCTACAAAGAAAACAAGTTCACTGGTGCTCACAGTACAAAATCAATTTGGGAGGTATTTGGAGGGGAGTAATTTTTCCACACTGCACTGCTACACCAGATATTAGTTTTCCCCCACCTGCCAAAACCCCTAACCCTGTAAATTATTTTTTATCTTCATTAAACTTACACTCCCACAACACCAGGAAGCTCTAACGTTAACAATGTCCAATACCAGAAAAAAAGCGGCAGAAAAAATCCTGATTTGGCACAACATAACATTTTTCTCAGTGTGAATTCATGCAAAATGTCTTCAGAAATGACTATATAACGTCATTTAAAAAACTTTACATACAGTTGAACATTGGCACATATGACAACAAAGACATTTATTCTAAAGGACAGACGTTTCACCTTTTCATAAATGTTAAATATCAAACAGGCTTCGAGGTCAGGATTCTGAAATGCTGCAGCACTCACCTTCATGACGTTGAAGAGGACTTCCTGCCCCAAGCTGTCCTGGCCTTTGAAGAACTCATGCTCAGGGTAGGTGCGGGCGATGTCTCTGCGGATGAGCTTCTCACAGGGGGAGGACATCTTCAGCAGCTCAGAATACTGGTTCTTCACCGGCATGTCGGTAGCGTTGCCCAGCAGCTGCCACACAATGGCCCGGAAATGATGAGGGATGCCCTTCCTGATCAACTCCTGGAGGGAAAACATAGTGAATGATGATTAATACGTTGCTTTATTATGTAGTGAGGGATGCCATTTTAAGCATCTCTCAGCTTCTCTTGAAGAGTAAAGTGCAGGTAGATGGGAGAAGAGGAATCAATTATAGAATGATGGATGGCTATATTAACATGGACATGATTAAATCCACTGTGATCGTATATACATTATACACATATCTTAGACAAACCTGTCTTCACAATAATTCCTCAGCTAAATCAGTTAATGGCTCACTTTTTCCTTCTTTGTAGAAAACCATTTATTATTGACAAACTCTGTCTTTTTTGCCCCTGTTGAGTTTCAGACAGTCAACATCAACATTTTTTCTGTTTGTCTACTCTCCCATTTCGCCCTGACTCATTTTGCTGTCCCTTCCCTCATCCATCTTCGCCTCCCCTGGGACTTCTGTCTATGCCACAGAGGACACAGAGACAGGCAAAGGAAAACAGAGGAGACAGACAGAGAAAGGTGTTTAGGTGCAGTGCAATTAAATGGTATTGGTGTAACCATATCAACCTATTGTGTTAACATGCAGCAATATATTCATGTCAATAGATCACCTGTAGTAGATCTGTCAATTGGTGTATTAACTTATTTAAAGGTCACCACTTTCTTTAGGTTCATGCAATTCATTCTTCTCAAACTAATTTCAGTTGTAAGATAATGTCAGCAAAAATAAACCTTTACCCTGTGTCTAGACGACAAGCATTTCAGACATGTTTTTCACACACGTCACATGCAATAGATACGCTCTCATTGAAGTATATGCAGCCTTAAGTCTCAACCACGTCTCACAAGTGTAACCATGACCTGAAATGTTTATTTACACTTTAAGTATATTTTGCTCCATTTTACATGCACTACAGTCATGTGTATGCTGCTCTGAGAGCTTCCAACATGCAGGTGATCTACATTCAACACTGAACCTGAACACCTCCAGTGTAGACACACAGACAGAGTTTGACCTTATAGTAAGTGAGTAAAACAGAACAGTGACAAAGTCTGGATGTGCCAAGCCAAGCAGCTCCTTCGTAAAAGGTGCGATGAGTCAGGTGGATTTATAATGCATAATGTAATCATAGTGTTTGTCATAATGTCATAGTGTTTCATTTTGTGAACCAATCTAGTAAACCTTGCAAAAATAACATGAGTAGGCTGATAATCTTCTTAATGATGCCTGTCATTTTTAGATACATTTGTTTTTTTCTTCAAACTTAACAAGGCAGTAAGCCAAAGCCAAAGCAACAGCTTTAGTCTTAGATATCCCATCAACTGTCCCTCATCCTCACCTTTAGGAGTTTATCCTTCTTACGTCTCCACTCTTCCCACTCGTTGACGATGCGGCCCCACAAGATCCATGTATCCTCCTCCAGGTGTGACAGGTTTGATGAGGCCGAAGAGCTGGACACTAGAGAGGAGCCACTGTTGCGCCGTGAGCCACTCATTGAACGCATGGATTTTGAATCGGCCTCCAGCAACCTGTGTTAAAAGACAGTTTATAAGGACAGGAAGTTTAAATTAGGAATTACTAATTCTAATGGAAACAAATGGCTACATGCTGTAGCATGTTTGCCTTGTACAAAGCAGTGAACATTGGAGAAAGACAGTAAAGCTAAGAAGCAGGCAGATTCGACATTCAAGCATACTGTGACATTGGAAGGATCAGTGCGGGGGGGGGGGGGGGGGGGGGCAGCTGGCCTTCAATTTGATTACCAGTGAGTTTGACTTCTATTATGCCTTTCATATGCCAAGCTACCAACCTACCTCAACTAATCAAATGAATATGCTGCCTTTCTGTGCATGAAAATTCAAGAAATAGATGTTGCATAAATAATGAAACCAAGAATATTTAGTATTGAAATTTAAATTGTGGAACATAGTACTTATCTTGACCAGTGTGGCCATTTTATTTGTATTTATTAGTAAACAGTTGGTGGCATAGAGGTTGACAGAAAACAAGGAGACAGAGAGATGGGTATGACATACAACAAAGGTGCCTTGCCAGACTCAAACCAGGGATGTTGTGGGTATGTGGCATGCGCTGTGTGCACTACTATGGGGCACTACAGTTCACTCCCTTCATGTAAATTTTCAGAAATGTTTACAAGTGTTTGAACACACAATCACAGACTGATTCTCCTCACAATCAAAGTCCATAAAATATACTAGACTAGACTTTGGATGTCATAAGCTATCCTTGTATCCTTTGGAGTTACTGGGGCAGCAACATGGCAGAAGGCAGACATGATGTGATTAAAAAGACTGCTTTTAACCCAGAGGGCGTATGGTTCGGTCCTAACTTGACCCTGAATGTCTGATTCTTTTGGGTCACTCTACACTCTTAAAAGCACGTTTAGCTTTTGAACTTAAAATATCTCAAGTGTTGCTTTTATTCAATAGAAAGTGATTTACTGTTCCTTCAGCTCTCTGTTGGGTGAGTCTAATGAAAACTAAATGTTTTTATTGTCAGGTGAACATGTGTAACAAATTGGTAATTACAGATATTTGCCATGGAAAATCTAGTGCTCCTACTTGCATGGGATTAAACCTTACCTAACACAGGATTAAACCTTACCCTTGAACAGAAAAGTCATTTTTTAAAACATGACCGAAACCAGGTGATTATATATTTTTAGACATCATCACTGTGTAAATTAATCCTGAATTGATTCAATAATGAGTTCCCTGAAAGGACATGCTGTAACATTGAGGGGTACATGTTATATGAAAATTACTTCTTTTAGTTTAAATTAAAGATTAGCAGTACTTGGTTTGGTGACTGAACCCTGTGGTGGTCTTCTGATGGACAGTGGAGCTATTGTGACCATGCTGTTATCAGTGCCACCTCCTATGTTTTGATCATGTGACAGAGGCTACACAGTTAAATATAGAGCCAGAGACCAGAGAGAACCAGAAGACCTCCTTCAAAAATCTCCTTTTCGATTGTCTGGTTCACCATGTGAAAGCTTGACAATAAGAAGTCATGCTGCTAACATGAAATGAGTATGCCAAAAATAGTACAGTAACAGCACAGTATTTTTGTTTCCAGACTTTTGTATTTGGTGCTGTACCCTTCTTTTCTTGTTCAATTTCTTAACGGCTTAGCCTGGTTTAGTGATTTACCTATTTACCTACATATTTTTAAACTTCACCTGTTTTCTAAAACACTGACCTAAATACCCATTTATTGTTACCCTGTGTACTGTACTTCCTCCAAATATGGGGCATGCAGATTTTATGATTCTGGCTCAACTTTCCTTGTGGTCATTTTACACAAATCTGTTTTTACTGGACTGCTGCATTCAAGACATGACGATGTTTCAAGTTTAAACAGTATGAGTCTAAATTCTGCAAAATACAGTACACCATGTTTCCATCAACCAGTGATGACCTAAGCTGTGATCCCCCCCAAGGTCTTGAATAGTGTCTGTAAAGCACTATAGTTTCAGTTAATGGAGCTCAACAGCTGCAGTCTCCAATGGGAAAAAACTACAAAAACATCTGTCGAAACTTCTTCATGAACACCAGTAAAATTCATTGCTTTGCTATCAGTTAGTCTAAGCCCAATTTTCTTTTTACCAAAACAGTCAACTTCAGTAAATACACTGCTTCTGTCTTGATTCTTAAACAGCCAAAATTTTGATCAAAAAGATTGTATCACTCAAAGATCACTGATATTGCTTTGCTCTTGATAATAAAAAACAACTCGCGCGTGGCCTGCACAGATTTCTGTCTTCAGCTTTGTATGCTTCTGGGTATATGGCAAGATCTCCTTTGTTTTCATCAAGGTCGATAATATCTGTGGTTACTATGTTCAACTTTTCAAATTCATTGCTGAAATTCTTTTCTGTATGAGATCACATCTCACATACTTTCATTTTACTGAATGACACTATGAAGTTTCAGGAGAATGAACAACTGTGTTTGTTTGCTGATAACCTGTATAACCACTATCATCATTTTGAAAACAGGCGTCTTACTTTCTATCCCATATCATGAAATTCTAATTATATTCCATATTAGACCATCAAATTAATTAGTTGCTGTTTTAAAACCACTGTGAAGCCTAGTTTTTCTGGACACCCGCTAATGCAGATAAAACATATTTGTCCAATAAATTGCTGCATGGCTTTTAAGATGAGAACTAACTGATGTATTTGTCAAACTTAATACTATGGTAATGCTGGATGGGGTTGCTGGAGAGTAAACTTTCCCAAATCATGAGCTGTAAAGTGAAACACTGATGCAGTAAGTTAATGATGTGCTCCTTGACCTTGAAAGTGACAGTTGGTTACTATAGCCTATTGGTACCTACTAATTAGCCAGACATGCTAACAATTGTCTATTAGGTATCTCATGTACATTTCACTAAAATTCTTACAGTTTTTTGGTTTTGGAAAGGTGAAAGAAAAGTCACTGCCATGCCTAGCTTACATTGCTAAGCTACAAATAGACACTGCTGTTTGAGGGAGGGGACTTCAGTATGAACTAGTTGAACCTGCTACTTAACAACTACAATAACTGTGTTCACTCCATATACATACATTTCACTCCATCCATTAGTTAAACACAATAAGAACAGCTCCTGATCTCACCTGTTCTGCTCCTCCAGTTTGGCCAGCAGCTCCAGCTCATCTGGACTCAGGTTCTCGGAGTCTGCTGGGGAGGCCGCTGGTGCTGACAGCACTGCATCATGGGAAGATGAGTCTGGGCTGAGCACTGGGCTGCCTGTCGACGGGGGGTCTGGGTCCATGCCCGAAGGAGAAGAAGGGCACTCAAGCTGAGGGGGAGGCCCACCAGAGCCCTCTCTCTCTGGGCTGCCGCTGGGTAGAGACATGGTGGTGGCGATGGAGTGGGATGGGTGAAGCAGTGTGGGTGTGGTAAGAGGGTCTTCCAGTCTCACTAATGGTCTCCCTCCTCAGTGAGCCTGGCTGTCACCTACTTGGCCACTTGGCTAGCTGTGGAGCCAATATGATCAGAGGTCTTCAAACCTGTCATGGATATAGAGAAGACAGATAATAAAAGAAAATGAAACTGAGCTGCAGAAAATACATCATCACCAAAACTGATGTTACAAACATGTCCTCAAATTGCAGTGTCTCTTTCCTTGTTAAAGGATGACATTTTCAAGACTGTCCTATAAAAGCAATCAGGTGCCTGTGTGTACACTCGAACAGGTTTTGCTTACTGTTATCATTCCTCCTGTTCATACTGGCCATCTTTAAAAACAACAACAACAAAACCAATATGTTTCCAATATGTTGTCTACCCTCTAACATATTCAGGGCTGAATATTTGTCAATTAATTATCATTTGGATCAACTAAACTATTAACTGATTAACCATTGTGGCTCTTATAATATTAGAAACATCTCCAAGTACAATGCTAACAATTACACAGCACTTTAGCCTCCAAAGTGACCTTGCAGTTGAAACAACACTTTAAAAAAAATAATTTTAACAAAAATGTTACATTACAACCTTGAAGAAGATGCAGTATATTGCAGTGATGTTGTATTTGACTGCATTAGTTAGATATAGCTTAAAAAGTGCCAACTGAAATGAAGGCCATGTAAAATCTGTCCAATTTTTAGCTTGAGCACTTTATTAGCAGGAGCAAGAATGTGACATTTCATGTTTGGCTAAATGGAAAATACACAAGTAAACTCAAGTCACATTGGTCTGACACTGAGATGCCAATAATGCCCCCCCCCCACCCCACACACACCCACACACACACCCAAGATCAAATAACTGCTGTTGTGACGGAGTGGCCCTTACTCACTGTAATTACATCATCCTGACTGAGGACATCATAGTCAGTCACTGCAGTCAGACTCTGCTATCAGAGAGCTGTTTACAGTTGCACAGCAGGGATATCTAACAACAAAGCATGATGCGGATGTAGAGAAACTGTTCTGAGCTATAAATTTGATTTGTACAGAGATACCCATAACAAGAGTGAGAGAGCCAACCTGTCAGTATGTCACCACCACACTGAGCGGTTATCACTCATAACCTGATACCCTCTCGCTCAATTAACATCACAATGTGCAGCTCAGTCCTTGGTTACACCTCCTGAGAGATTAATGAGCACTTAGAGACAAGTCCTACAAAATGAGTGCAAACAGCTGGAGAATTTATTAAAACCAGCCTGATGAAGAAAATCTGATGAATAATTTAATGTATTCAGAGAAATAAGACAGGTGTGTGACAGAACTTCAAAAGAGCTGAAACTAGAGTTAAGGAAACTTTTGATTGTTCTTTTCATGTAAACCCAGGCGTGATTTCACAACAGCACAAAAAGCTTTTTCACCCACTGGAAAACTGTTGCAACTGTACTGTTTGGGCTAGAGGCATTGTGAATATATTCTTGTTTGACAGGGCGTTTTATAAATGATGCAAAAATAAAGTTGTGTGTGTGTGTTTGCATGTTCCAAACTTGATTGGTTACTTCCAGTTATTAAGGGCGTACAGGGGACAAGCATTTGTGTCTGGAGTGCAACATTGCCTTTTCCTCATCATACCCATCTTTAGAATATGTGTAAAAAAGAATATGAAAAGACAGTGTGAAGATTTTGAACGTCACAGGAAAACATCAGAGCTTCTCGACTGAAGTAATAAGGACAAAGATTCAACAAACATGTTCTGTATACACAAGCAAACTCTGGTTCTTTCCCTCTCTGTGCTGCAGTTAGCAGTCAGAGAGGTGAACAAGGAGGAGTTCACATTGGTCAAAATGAGCCTGAGGCTGAGACGCTGCTTTGTTATTGGATGCAAAATGTAGAGCTACAGTGCACACTGACGCACACAGCCCAAGTGTAGCCAACAATGAGATAATAATAACTCTAAAATAAATCAGACAAATTCCTCAAATGTGGGGGCTATGTACTTATGCAGGAGAGAGATGGAAACACACACACACACACACACACACACACTAGACAGTAGTGTAGTCACTGTCAGCACACTCATCATATCAAACTGTCCTTGTATTAGAAGACTCAAAACACAATGCAGTACAGAATTGATTTCAGAAATGTAATCACGTTAAAAGAAACGTTCAATGGGCCGTGTGATAACTTGTGAAACATATGAAAAAAACAGCCTGCGGGAGAGGAGAGGAGCATAATAACAGTCTGAACAGGGACAACACTACATGGGAAAGAGACAAGGACCACATTCATGGACAGCAACCAGCCCAGTCAAAAGAGCCATTAACAAGCCAATGAGACCAGGACTTGGTCCAAAGACAGATTTGAATGAACGTCTTCTCTTAAATCAAACTGATTCTACATAAAGTAATAATAGAAAAGACTTTCTGAGACACTGTTGTTATCTAATTAACTTAATCTGATATAGATAATAGTGTAACAAAACATTCTTTTGGTGGGTCATGTACCCCCCCCCCCCATATACAGTAGAAAATACATATATATATATTTATATATATATATATATTATATACATATATTTCTTCCTTTTATAAACCTTGTCAATGGGTCTGTCTCTTATAATTTTCCTATTTCTTTTCAATCCAGTCCTGCTCCAGTTGTACAGTTGGTTGTAGCCTCGAATAGCTAGCACACACAACTTGGCTGTCTGTTTTTCTTGGTGCTCTTAACGGAATGAGATCGCCTAACCTTCTAATCCACCTCATGTTGTTCTGTGCTGTGATGGTAATGGATTTTTTGGACGAGTCAGAGCAGGTGAACGAATGGAGGAAGTTAACATCACCTAAACAGCGTAGAAAGCAGGACTGACATCCGGACATATGAGTTGTTTTCAAACAGCAGGTAACCTAAATAGGTAGTGTTGGCTTAATGGATAAGGTAATAGCTAACATTTCAGGTAAATGTCACAACTGTACATTGAACACTGTAAACAGCATAACATAACATAAAAGTTAACAACATTAAAAGGTAATACAACTAGTGATACAAGCAGATTATTTCAACACTACATTAGAAACAGAGGGTGATGAGGAACTTCTGAGTCATTTCACCAGCCCCAAAATGTTCAAATGAGGTCCTTAAAATGGTCAGACACATAACACAACATATTGTACATGAAATTACAAAGGAGATCAAATCATTGCCAGTAGTTCAAGTGCTCCCTTATAATTGATGGGACACAGGATGCAGCAGGAGTTGAGCAAGTCAAACCTATGATGGGTCAATTAGTATGTTTTGAATGATGCAAGGTGTGCAAGTTCATTTCAAGAAAGAGGAGCCTCTTGCGATGTATGTTCCTTGTGGGCCTCATTGTGTAAATCTGATAACCCACGCTGCCAGTGTATCCTTCCCCATTAAAAGAGAGGCAATGCATTTAGTGCATGAGTTGGGCGTTTTATTCAATCAGTCCAGGAAGTTCAAGGCTATCTTCACCGCTATAGCAAATTCATATCATACATCTCTAAAGCCTCTCTGCCCAACCAGGTGGACAGCACGAATGGCAGCCATGTGCTCTGTCCTCACCCAAAATGAATCTGTGCTCACAGCCACAGATGAATCCATCATGTTGGAAATGTCCGTCTTAAAAGAGATGAAGATTTTTCTGCAGCAGAGAAGTCAAACGACATCAGGTATGCTGGCTGCTGTGGAGAGCGAAATATGAAGAGCACTTTGACTGGCTGTACTCCACAGCATCTTAGGTTATAACATCTCTAAATCTGCATCCCATCAAGATGCCTCATGTACGGATGTCTTTGAAGTCCTTCACTGGTCTAGCCACACCATATCGTCATTCTACTGCACAAGTGTACAACAGAAGTACTGACTGTTTCAGCCAGGACAGGCTTCAAAGGCTGCAAAAATTAGAAAACATACTCATCTCTGGGAAGATTGATGCAGTCATAGATGAATACCCAAACTCGAACATCATGTCTTTTGAAGTGTAGCTGAAAATGTTGCAGGCCAATTACACATGCACAACTTCCTCAGACGTATCGGACATTTTCCAGGAAATGGTGCCAGAGGTGCAACATCTTTTCAAGCAAGTTAAGGAGCTCTGACTGACTGATGGTTGTTCCTGTCTCAGTTGAGGCAGAGTGAAGTTGCAGTGCCTTGAGATGACTGAAAACATGACTGAGAACAACAATGACTCGGACCTGGCTAAACAACATTGCCATGTGCATCAACAGAAATGGGATGCGTTGGACAGAAAACAAATCTGTCAGAGCGTAGTTGAAAACGATGAATGACAAATCTGTAAGAGCGTAGTTAAAATGATGAATGACTCCAGGTTTTTGGATAATTTATTTAGATGATACATTTCCATCTCTGCCCCGTGTGTAACTGCAGTACCTTTACACCCATACCTTTATAAATAATTAGGGGCCAAGAACCAAAGCTGCTAAGGTACCCTGATTGTATTTATAGTTATTTAATAAGGTGCAAAGCACAAATGTGTGCAGGCACCTACTATAATTCTAGAGATTCCTATTATTATTTTTTTGTTTTATTCTGCTGCATTTTGTAAATCTGGCAAAATTGCCCAAACTCTCTCCTTGTTGCCATTTTGCTCAGCACCCATTAATCACTGTTTGCAGCTATAATATACATTTATGTTCTATTGGGTTGATAACAGATGTCAAAGGACCTAATGCATGTTTAGTTCTTCCTGTACAAGACAATGATTTCATTCACAAGATTTTTTCAAAATAATTGGACAGACTTTACTTCTGTAGTTGAAGTTAAAAATCAAGATTTTATGATTAATTCTTCCTACATGTCTGATTTCATTTGCATCAGACTTTTCAGTGTAAATGCATGGCTGTTTTTTTTGAGAAAATCAACAAAATACAAATTCACTTTTACTTATTTAAAAGTCCACAGCACATTTTTTGATCAGTCAATTGTTCAAGTACAGCACTAATTGTCATCCTAACTAATTCTAATATTTATGTAAACATGCTTTGGGTATGGAATTTTTCCCGGCTGTAAACTATCCTATTCACTACAACTGGAAAAGGCATAATTCTAATTGGTAGGTGTGTTTAAAGTCAGTAAACAGTAAGCAAATGACCAAGACAAAACGAAGTGGAGGAGCAGCCACTAGCTCAGAGAAATCACAGACTATTCCTTTAAATGTGAATTCAAATATTCAGTGTCATCCTGTTTTATAAAGGTGCACATTTTCATATCATAGAATTACATTTGGACCCCCCCACATGTCTATACCATGGTTACACCCTTCCTGATAAGGCTAAAGCTGAATTCACTGTACCAACCACAGGACTGATAACTGACGTCAACCTGCCTTTTCTTTCAAGACTGAAATCCTCTGACAGATAGGTGAGCCTCAGGCAGTGATTCATCTGTCTTGTCAATCATATAGCCACGTCAATCTCAGCACTGGGACTAAAAGTGAGGTTGAGTGACAAAATATATAGCTGTACTTGACACTTGTTTTTACCTCTACCACATCAATACCAGTGACTTGGGACGTAATTTTTGGTTGATTTTGGGATAGATATAGTGACACCATAATTGCTATTTAACCAGTTAAAAGTTGTAAAATAGATTTCGTTTGTCAGAGCTGTCCAGCAGTCGGTCGTTAGAGCTAGCTTGTCATCTCAGGTTAGCTTGACTTTTATCTCATCCTTCTTAACCTCAAAGGGTCTTCAATGCGTTTAGTAACAGTAGCTCTCAATAGCTGTACCTCAGGCTTGAGGCTTTCAATCCCTCATCCTCTACAACACTGATTAGCAGCATATCGGTCTCAATCATTCAGAACACCAACTGGGCGATGATCTAGTAAAGTAACACCTATGATGTTATTAAAGATAAACCGCAGGATTAGCATGTTAGGCTAACAGCCCATCATCTGTGTGACTTTATATCTGCACCCTGCAGTCTTTCAGAGGACACAAACACTGTAAACACACCTGAATAATAATCCAGTATTGTTGAGACTGGCTCTGCCTGCACAGAGCACTCCATCACTGCTGCTTTAAGACAAGAATTTGAATTTCAGAAAAATGTACAAATCTCTCCACCAGATTTTCTTTTGATCGGGTCCTCTGTTCTCAAATAACTGTAGATTTGGCCTCTATTGCATCTTAACACTGAGGTATAGGCTGACAGAGTGAATTTTTTACTCAGGTGCCAAAGTCATCTTTGATTGAGAATGATGTAATTGTCAGTAATGTTCAGTAGGACAGTGCAGAGGAATATACAATTATTAAGTCATGTGAATTCTACCGTCCCTGGCACTGCTTGCAAGAGCTTGAAATGTTGTATCATTCATAATAATGTAATAGCCTCCAACAAACTAACAGTTTTACTTATGGAGCCTGCTCAAGGTGGTACTGGTTGTACTACTTAGCCTGGGAGAAAAATGAAAACGATCTAAGACCTTCAATTTACAACAAAGTGTTTTCTAAGCATGTCATCTTCCAGATTAGCTATCTTTACTGACTATTACAGGAAATTCCACCAAGTGCTGGCATCTAACCTAAGTGCTGGCATCTAACCCTAACCCTGCGTAGGTAACATTAAGAGTTAAAATTTGTGTAAATTGTAAAGTTTGTGAATTCAGCCATTTTCTTCATTAAATAGGTCATAAAAATGTATTTCTCAAAAAATGTGTAAAAAGCAATCCAACCATTTAGATTTGTATTGTGGAGCTAGGCTTCACAAACTGTGTTTCAAATTTTCTGTGTTCAGGATTTAGTCTGAAAATAAATAAACCCATAAACCCGCCCCTGCTGCTGTAGCTATATAAATACATTCAGCGCAAACTACTACTACTAGTCTACAGTTAGCCAGTTAGCTGATTTAGCCGCCGAGTTAGCAGCCGAGCTAGCGGCAGAAAGCTCTCAGACGTCTCTGTTGTCTCAGACGTCTGACCTCTGTTGTCATCCAAAAACTATTAAAAACACATCAATGAGTCACTCCTCTGCACTGAGTGACCTATTATTTTGTGTCTGAAGACAATGGTTACAGTAGTTTGAGAAATGTCTCCAGAAATGTTGCTGTGCATGTGTGGTAACCATAGACTGTATATAAGAAACACAGTTCCATTTATATTGTTTTGGTAGCTTGCCATGCTACATAGCACCATCTTTTTACTTCGTGCAACATTTTAAATTTCTCAAAGAACATGTCATGTTATGTAGCACAACAAGCTAGCGAAGCTCTGTAAACAAGGCTGTGTTGCCATGCAACTTCTCTCTTGTAAGTTCCAATCTTATCTCTATTATTACTCTGTGGAGCCATTTTTAAACAAACTAATGTGAGTGTAATCTTCAGGGTGAAGGAACATGTCACCAAGTGCAGCAGTGTTGTGAGCTTTTTGGAGAGGAATAGGGTATTTGTTTATGCACACAATACTTGTACATAGTATCAGTTCATTGTTGGTTTGGCTCTGCACATGAGATTTCTTTTACCAATATAAAAAAAACAGCCTTTTCCTTTTAGGGAATTGCATTTAGAAAAATTGCGGATGACTTGAAACCACTTTCTTGAGCATCAGTTTCTAAGTGATGGCAGCACAAAAGAAGACAAGCTTCAGATATCTCAACACTACAGAAGGCTATTCAGCTGTGTCACTGCGGTCAAAGCACACTGTAAAAGGTGTGAGTCATGCAGGACTACAGCAGCATGATACTAAAATGGGAGTTTTTTCCCCCTCTCTCTCTGTCTGTCTCTCTCTCTCTCTCTCTCTCTCTCTCTCACACACACACACACACACACACACACACACACACACACTTAATGGAAGGACATTGTGAAGGTCTATGACAAAGCAAAACAAAACAGGCTGTTGCTCCATATATGACAGCAGGCTGACTATAGTATTTGAGTTGCTGAGAATCCTGGCGTGTGAAAGACAAATATGCACAGTTTTAAGGGTATATGGTAATGTTTCTTCTTGACCATATCACCCAGCACAATTATTGTATTGTCTACGCCTGAGCGGATCCTCTTCGAGCTCTCTCCGTCTACATAAACAGGCAGTGCTATTGTTTCCCCCTCTGACCCCTATCCACATACACACACACCACCTCCAGTCATCCACTGTGATCCCACGTCCCCTTTGCCCCCCCATAATTTGAATGTTGTATCCGTGGTTTGCATGTAAACCGTTACACTGAATGTATCTGATTTACAAAATCGTTTTTAAGGGTGTAGAGAAGCTATTCAGGGTCCCCCATCTGGGCTTGGTGACATAAAGACTGAGCTAGCCTGAGGCACTGAAAAAAACAAAAAGAGAGAAAAATGCGAATGCTTTGATCTCCTTCATAACACCCTCCAAAAAACAGAACCAATTTTTTTTTTTTAATATTACATGCCTCCACAGAAATTATGTGACGTAAATCACTTCCCCAGAGGAACACAAAAAAAAGAAAAGGGGAAAAAAAAGAAAAAAAAAGAAAAATCAGCTAATTTTCACGAGGATCCCTGCCTTGTTGATGTGCCCCCCCTCCTTTTGCTCCTCCCCCACTCTGCCTGTCTGCGTGTGAGAGTGTGTGTCTCATCCTCAGGCTCTTTCAGCCCTAACATCAAGGGCGACCCCTTCGTTAATCCGTAGCTGCTAACCTCGCTGTTGTTCCAACTCATGATCTCATGTTTGGTTACTGACACGTGGACTGTTCATTTCTATGCTATTCATCTACTATACTCACTGTCCTTGTGACTGCTGCCCAGATCAACATTGCTCAAAGTATCCCTTTGTAAAGGAAGGATGTGGTTGTTTTGGCTCCAAGCATTCTCCTCCAATGTTTGTGAAAGTCATGACTGGGAACAGAATGAGTCGATTAGCTAAAACCGATACATGACATTAGTGCTCGCTGCACTGATGCAGACATATTGACAAGTTAAACACACACACCACACATACACCAGGGCAATGATGTGTAAAGTAGGTGCTAATCAATTTGTGCATGATCAAAGTTGGCTTTCGTTAATCTGCAGTAAATCTGACCAGTGTGTGTGCTGATGGCATGGTACTTCATGATCTTATGTTTCTGTGTATTAACCCTCAGCCTTCCAGCATCATCATTACAGTAACGACAATCTATCCTCCAAACAGTCCTCCTGTATCAACTGCACTGTACAGATGATTGAGATGTAATGGCCGAATCTCTTACATTTGTGCCGTGCAGCAGATGTTTCTTGGGATTTGTTCAATGTGAACTTTGAGTGACATTAAGCTTGAATGAGGAGGAGACACATTTAGGGAAATCGAAGTGACACAGATAATGTTTTCCAGACTTTGTTCCCTAAATTTACTGACTATGTTCACTTTATATGACTAATGTTTTCCAGGTCTAAATTTAGTAAGTATCCTTCTCCAGATGATTTGGTTCCCCTGAGTGCCACTGTGACAGGAAATTGTCCAGAAATAGCCATATCCACAACCCATCAATTACCTCGAAGTACAGGCAACTATTTGGCTCTTTTGTAAATCTGAATGGTCAGTAAATGAGTCAGATCATTAAATATTTAATACCTAACTAAAAAAAACTAAAAAAGCAACATCTACTAATCACACATTAATGTCAGAACAGGATTACATGAGCATGCCATGGAGGAGAACTGACAGCTACATGGGGCGCAGGCACTGCTTAATGTGATACTAAAGCAATGACTGACATTAGTTTTCCTCTTGCATTCATTATATTATCGTTTGATTTCACACTTTCCCAGCAATGCTGTCTCAAACACTGATCAGTAGCTGAACTGCTGTCTAATCACCCGTTCTGATTACAAACATCTGTTGTTTGCCTTTAAGATGGCCGTGAGAGGAAACAGTTACAAAACAAATTCACAAACAACAACTTAAAAATTAGATTTATTCGATTTTCTTTCTTTTTTTGTTTCTTGCATGCTTGTTTTTTTTGTAATTTATTACTACCTAAAATCTCCTGAGGAAATGAGAAAAATAGTCAAACTTTCCTGATAGTAGGATGCTCAGGGCAGGTGTTCACAGACTCGGTGAAAAAAAAAATCTCTCTTAAGATTTAAAACTTAAGAGGTTTACCTTTTTTAATCTTATACTCATCCTTTCTGCAGCACCTCAGTTCAGCCTCTTACTGAAACAGGCTGTTTAGCTCCTGTCTCTATAAGGCCCTTCTCTCAAAGATCTGACTGGTTAGTTTCCAGAAGTTGTGTCTCAACTGATTTCCGGCACCTCTGAATGCAATATGAGCAAAAAATATTCAGATTTCACTTCTTTCTCTCAGCTTTACTTGAAGTAGAAACATCTCAAATACATCCATACATGTTCAAATCTAGAATCTAATCCAAGATACATTAGTGAACAACCTTAGCAACAAAGGCTATGGAACAGCTAGCTGTTTGTGGGAATGCACGATACTCTGTCATCATCATCACAAGGAGGGACTGGAGAGTAACATTGCAAATGAAACATTCAGAGGAGGCCAAAGTCTGGGCTTATACATACGTTCACCTCATGTTTTGGACCTGTGATCCTGTTTAACACAGATATCTGACATCATAACAGTAGGCAAATCTGAAGACATTTCATTGCCATCTCATTTAAGCTTCAAAACCTTTTACATAAAAGCTCAAGCACACTATTGTGCGTTAGCTCACAGGACAAATCATGTTACAGGTTGACTGTGCAAAGCAATCATCATCAACAGCACAGCGTCATGACATGGGTTTCAAAATGCCTCAGTCTCTGCCTCAGTAACACGTCTGTGTTGTTAATGATACTCCCATAGATTTACCCTGGAGTAAATCATCCACTCACATGTATTTTAAACAATAACAAGACCATAACTATGCTGACAACATGATCAGACCTTTTGTACAGAATAGCAATGTGTTTGCGTGTGACAGCAATGTAAGTATGTGCTTATGAAATCGTTGTCCTCAGGAAACAATAATGGGTGAGGAGACAGATCAAATGACTACTGAAACCAGTGAATGAATAGAAAGGAAGGTGATATTCTGGGTAGAGCTCAAACTATTTCAAAATGAGTTCCGGACTGAGTTCTTCTAAAACATTTATAGCTGCTCTATGTATATTTCTGCCTCATTATTTTTACATAATTAACATATTGGTATAAATCCAACATGCAGCAGTCCAAAAAAAAAAATGAGATGACAATTGAGTCAGTGTAAAATCTACAAAGATCTAGTTACATATCTGCAGGCATAAGAACAATGGAGCAGAGAGGGAAAGAGCTGTGGAATAGCTGCTGTCGTAGTGAGCTCAAACCGCGGCAGCCAGCTCATCAAGCTTCTCTCTGTTTTCATGTGTCAGCAGAGGAGATGAAGTGCAGCATCGTGCACGGGCCTGGCCAGCACACAAACACTAAACCAGCAAACCAGCCAGGAAGACAAGCATTAAGCGGGATACTTTAGTGCTTCAGAGGGACAATATTCTGTGTCACAAATCAACCCCATTAAAACAGTAAATTCTTTAGTTTTACCATTGTGTGTGAGCAGTGCTGCTATTTAACTGACACAACAAAGAAATGCACTGTAGGTGAGAAAAAACATAACATGACCTTCCATATCAGATGCTTATCATTTTACGGCTGAAGTGATTTTTTAATGAATTGATTAGTCGATCATCAGAAAGTGAATTGCCGACTATTTTAGGCAAAATGGCAAAAATAATATCACTGGTTCCACCTTTTCAAATGTGAATATTTGCCTTTTTTCTCCCTTCTGATAGTAAATCTTTGAGTTTTTGGCCCTGCTGGTCGGATTAAACAAGGAATCCCATTGAGACAATGTGATGCTTCTATATTTTCTAATGTTTACAGACAGCAACAAACAATTAATTGATTAACAAAAATACTGTAGGTAGTTACACACAAATAGACATTGAGCATACTATATGTAATAACAGTATTCCATGTGACAATAATTGCCTATACAACTGCAGCTAATTAAAAAGTCATAATGTTCCTCTTTGATTATTCATCTCCAGTTTTCTTATTGGATTAAACCACTAGTTGGATTACTTCGTAGGCTTCTTTGTAATCTCAGGAAATAGCACACTTATGTAAAATCAAGTCTATCCATGTTTATGACCTGGACATGGGGCTCCTGTTTGTCACCGACATCTACAACCAAACACGGTTGCTGACAATAATAAACCTGGACAGCAGCCGGAAAACAAACTGCACAGCACAGGGAGAAAGCTGGGAGATGATATCCCTCCTCCTGCTCTTGCTGGAGGCAATACACACACACAAACACACACACACACACACATGCACAGATTCAAATGGACACAAACACACAAACACATACACAAAAATGTACGCAAAACTCAGGGACTGTTTATCCAAACGATCCTATCCAGACGAACATTGAGGCAGCAGCAGCAGTTAGTATAGAGGAAAGGGTTTGGTAAGGTGTGTTCGTGTGTCACAGATCTAGTATGTAATCCGTTGCGTGCCTTTGTGCGTGCTCGCGTGTGTCCGTGGGATCAGATAAATAAGTAGTTTCGAGGTAGCAGCACTTAAAAAAACAAGGTCACCAGGATGTGAGAATCAGATACCCGTTTCCTTGACGGTGAAATGTGTGAGATGCCTTGTGCGTGGTGAGAGGATTTCACCGATAAGCCTGAGAGTAATCTCACTGTATGTCATACACAGACTTGATGAGGCCATTACTCAGACATGTCCTTAGTCATGGGGAGTTTCAGCCATAATTACAGTCAACAGAATAAGACAATTCATTCATTTAATAGCCCTCCACCCCACCACAAATATGATAAATTCCTGGGTTAGCTCCTCAATATTGTGACTAGTCAGCAGTATCCTTAATCCTTTTAATGTCACTGCCCAAAAAGTATGTCCCCTACTTTTTTAAAATTACACTTGGAGATAAAAATGATATGTGCCTGGCCTAGATTTAAAGCATTGAGTCATTTAACTCAGTGGTTTCCAGTCCTGGTCCTCTGGGTTTAAAGTCTGTCATACAAGCTAGTCGAACACATTTAAAGGGGTTTCTGGAACTAGATGCAGTGAAAACAGCTGGATTTCAGGCTAACAGCTGGATTTCAGGCAAACCCAGAAAACCATTTATTTAAATGACGTTTTTAGCCAAGGTGACTGATGATGAGAAGAGGCTCATTATCTTTAGCTCACAGTTTATGGCGATCAAGGACAAAATTGGACACTCACAGGTGGACACATCATAGCAGCCACTCTGTCATCCATCCACTGTCCTTTTCAGGCAGTATTTATTAAAGATGAGAGCGACTCCTGTAATCCTTTGTCCTGCAGCTTCATTCTTGAGGAGGCTGTAGTGCTATTGACTGTTTGGACATGACAGCTCATTATCCCGGCTGCTGCTGCTGCTGCTGCTGTTGCTGCTTGAGGATGCCTGAACAACAGGCCTACATTCTCTATGCAGTCGACTCATGGCTCGGCTGGATCAACATCTGTAGCCAAAATGACACATCATCATCTCCTCTTTGCGGCACCAAATGTCCCCCCGGCTTCCCAAATGCGACGCGATTGTGTAACAACATGAAATTAGGACGGGACGCCGAGGAAAGTCAATATGGACAACATGCTATGCGCTTTAGCAGTAAATATGGTTTATAGGCTGATGAATGGGCCCGTGTCTCAGTTGGCAGGCTGTACAGTGGAATTTTACACCGAGATAAACGGAGCAGGCGGATGAAGCTGCTGTTTATGAAGCTGTAACAAACGCTACTAATTATGTGTTGTTATGACGACCTGTTTAGTTTTTACTCTAAATTGATAATAAGCTCGTGGGCCCGTTAATAAGGCTCCTCGCGATAACACTTACATTCAATTAAAAAAAAAGAAGAAGAATAAAAAAAGATACACTCCTCAAAGACACGAATAAAAACCCGAAATGCTTACCTGGGTTGTTTTTCCATAATCGGAGCCACACCGTCGTTATCGTCAACTGTAGCTCTGTTATCAGCCAATTAAAATCTTAACAGACCGCCGAAGACAAACACAGGTACCGAGCAGCGCAGTGCCATCCTGCCGCCGATCAACCGGAGGCAGCGCCGCGTCTCACAGCTGCTCCTGTGTGTATGTGTGTGCGCGCACGCGTGTGTGTGTGTGTATGACTTGAATTAGAGGAGAAAAATATTTTTGGAGAAAGCCGCTAAAATAACCATGACAGCAGCAGGGACATGGTGTAGACGGCAGTATCAATCATTACAAGTAAATCTCCACAGAATGGCTGGCGATCTGCGCCTTCTCTCGAGCACGAGGTGGGGTGCACCAATCAGGTTGCGCGATGGGATATGATTGGCATGCCATCGACCAATGGGCTTTTGAGACTACGGGGTTTCTGTGGAGGGACAACAAAAAAGAACCAATCACTGTGGAGCTTTATTCTGCTGGAAGGCGGGGCCCGCAGGTGTCATACAGCGGTGTCGGCTCAGTTTAACCAGTTTAACAGGAGCAGATCTGAGTGTATGGCAACTAAATGATTAATTATGTTAACAAAAACGTGACGGACAGAGTTTCAGTCAGCCTCTGTTTTAACTACTGCCTATACACTTCTATATCCACAAACCTCTTTAATTCAAATACCATTTGCTATCTTCAGGGTTGGGAAGGTTACTTTGGAAATGTAATAGATTACAGATTACTAGTGACCCAATTCATTTACTTAATAAAAGTAATGTAACTGTAAATGTTTTCAGCTGTTAGGGTAAGTGCACCCATTAAACCCACCTAAATTTAAGTTCAGGTGTTTTTCACTGATACTGACATGATTTATAAGGGAGATCATTTCTTATAAAGCAAGATTTAAATCTCATTTGAAACTGTATTCATTAGCTCATGTCGATTTTGGAATATAAAATAAAGATACTTTATTTTTTTTTAAAGTCAAAAGTCTGGCATGGGATTAATTGGTACTGGGACACCATTTAAGCCCATGTGTGCTCCAAATAAGGTCCACGTCATGATTTATTTACAAAATATAAAAAACTATTTATTTTAAAGACTTAAAAACAGCAATATATGTATATTATGAAATGAGGAAAAAAATCCTCCTTCTCCTGAGCAAAATCTTAAAGGTCTGACTTCAGATGTAACCCCCTTTGTAATCATCAGCATTTTCATAATTGACTGTAATTTAACTACACAATAATTTAACCGTAATAGTTTACATTACAGTTACATTCATTTGGTAATTAAATTATGTAATGCTGTTACATGTTACTCCCCAACACTGACTTCTTTACAAAATTGGAATGGAATTTAATTTATCTTCATGAGTTACAGCCCACTGGGTTTATGATATTAAATGTTAAGCTCAAAATATGAACCCAGTTTGGTAATCTATTAGCTCCTCAACTTGAAGCATAGAATATCAGATTTGACAAGGTAAAGGAAAAGGCCATGGCACAATTGTATTTTTTTAAGATTAACTTGTTAAGGCAGATAAAATACTGAGTCACTGCTATACAAAAGGATTTTGTCAAGACACTGGAGTACCAATTCCTGAATGTCATAGGAAACCCTACCTGCCCAACATCAAAATCAGTGCCGCCAATGCTAGAGCACATCCACTTCATTTTCTCTATAGTGTATGAGGTGCAGCATGATTGGACTGCAGTAGATAAGATGCTGCAGACACCCTACTGTATGCTGTGAAAAAGCTGAGTGTGTGTGTGTGTATGAGAGCAGATAAGAACTGCTTTCAGGAGATCCAGCAGCAAGAGGCTGCAAAGTAAGAGCAGTAAGAGCAAGGTGACATGGCTGATTGATAGAGAAGTATCTAAAAATATGCACATAAAACATAATCAAAATGTACTCAACCAACAAAATAAACAATATAAAATAAACAATTTATTCATAGTGAAACAGTGAAAGTGGAATTATAGTAGGTTAATTTGTTTAGCCCCATTTTGTTTTTAATATGTGGATCAAATTCTGTAATAAGTGGAACCCAATGGTCAATCTTCAGATTATATTACAAGTGTTGCTTTTCTCTTTCCAACCAGTGTGTAGCCTGAGGTGAGACAGGAACCTGCTGGCTATTCCTGTGTCTATAGATCGTGCTTTTGGTGTCAAGGCACCCATCTCTTGAATTTTTTATCATTTTTGCCAATGAATAATTTTGATGTCTTTTATGCTTGACATCGCATTATGTTTTATACTCTGCACATGTTAGATTTTTATCATATGTTTGCTTTAAGGGTTTCTTTCTTGTTGATTTTATTCCTGTATCTTTGATTTGTGTGAAGCTTGTTAGTGCAGTTTAAAAAAAACTGGAGCACTGTGTAATGGTTGGTAACTCAAAAAACTGAATGTGAATTTGTCGGACAAAATCATGAATGCTTGACAGATTCTGTCAGACTGTTTGTATCTTGTGGCACAGGATTGGGTACTAAATCAGCATTCCAAGAGACCCTAGATTTAAAACTCAGGCTTGAATGTGTGGTGTTGTTGTTGACCAAACCTGACATCATCCCATTAATACGGTAGTATCACCCCAGCATGGTTTCACAGTTTGTAAATGGAGATTTGACCCTACAGCAGTAAGAGAAATGAAGATAGTTATCTGGTAAGATTCTAACTTTTAATCATCAGAATGAGTAAAATCATTCAGAATCAGATTTATAATTAAATTGTAATTATAAGTCTGATCGTAATTGTAATAATTAATAGGAATTCAGTGTGGTGCAGATGTCCTCAGAAAAAGAAATAGATATAATCATGAAGTAACAAACGTAAAACAAACAACAGCGTAAGAAAGATAGAGACAGTAAGGTATAAAGATGTGTGGTCGAATGTTTTTACTTCAGTGCTATCAAGGGGACAAATTGGAGACTGCAGTGCCCCAGGGTCTTCGGCTCTTTTAGCAAAATGCTTGAAAATACGGTAACTCTAAAAACTCAATGGTCATGTCTTGCACAATAATGTATGATCCTTTCGAAAATATAACATGGGTGACAGTACTGCTATAATAATAGCACAGTTGTATTTCATTTGAGTAAACGTCACAGATATGACGTTTACCCTTTCTGACCAATCACAGCCTTGGAAGAATGGACGCGTTCCAACTGAGCAGGCGCAGTTGTCAGGTGACTGATGCCTTCAGGTGTTGTCCTACATACTGGGATTAATAATATAATATTTGGTGTTGACTATTAGGACAGTCATGGTTGTAAAAAACTGGAATATGAATATTTGTAGACTCTAGAATGAAAGTAATTTTATGTTGTGGGGTAACCGATTACCCTGCGACCTATTGATGATAATGATGTATAATTTCTATTTGATATTCTTTATGAATAAAGTGTTGAACAAAACCCGAATAACATGATACATAAAATAAAACAACACATTTTCTAGTAGTTTTGTTGTTGTCGAGCAAAAACATATGAACATATTCATTTCACAGCCATTGGTTGATGCCGTATCGGAACTCGGAGGTTTTTTCTTATATACAGTCTATGGTCTTTTCGCAATATACCTGAACGCACCATACATGTGTGCTCACTTGCTAGCTCACTCCGATCACGTACGTTGACATCGACGGGATATAGAACATCACTGCAAGGTAACTGCGCATTGTTTTCATGCTTTTTTGGACTAAACACGCCGGTATGTAGATATATTCAATGTTTATTTAATTGAGAATTGTCTCGAATACTTTGTCGCTGTAGCTGAAGTTGCGGTTTTGAGTGTTGCTTGAGTAGCTAACATGCTAGCCGCGTTATATCATTCGCTTCATTTAGTTTTGGGCCAATTAACTTAAATTATCCAGTTATAGTGAATGTTTTGTATTGGAGGTCACTTAACATACACATACGTAACAATGTGCATTTAGTGAAGTTTGTAACGTTACCGTAATGTCTGTTTAAAGTTAGTCGTGAGTCCCGTGCAGCTGCTAGCTTGCTAGCTAACCGGTTTGAATGAAGGGAAAGGACGGGGAGTCCATTGTTTGAGTGCGCTGTTTCTGCCGGCTCGCATTTTGTGTAGATATTAATAGCGAAACGATTACATTTACACGTTGGTGGGTGAAGACTCTACTTAGAGAGGTAAATGTTAACTTCACTCTCTTTAGGTTTCATTCATTTTAAGGTGAACCTCTGCGGCGGCCTGCTAACTTTGGTTTAGAGGACGCTGCTAAGCATTTGGTTAATTATCGAGGCAGCTGTTTAGTTTCTGATTGTTGCAGCACCCCACACGAACTCAAGTTACGTTGGTTATGTTGAGTGTGTACACGTTTAACGCTCTAGGACTTTAAGATTCACTGCGAATTAGGTGTACAATACAAATGTGTTATTTCAACATTTTGCTGTTTTTAATTAAAGATTTGATTCATAACATACACCCACAATAATTACCATAGCTTACTTACAGCACTACACAAGTAAGTATAAAGAAGACATGGCATTACTTGATATTAGATTGAAGAATTTCTGATACTTGAATTGTAAGACCACATGTCCTTAAAGGGAATTTATACACGGTCTAATTTATGTTCATGCTGTTCATACAGATGGCTGAGACTGACGTTGATAATGAACTTCTGGACTACGAGGAGGATGAGGAGCCCCAAGGAGCCCCAGAGAGTGCAACCCCAGCAAACAAGAAGGAGGTGAAGGGATCCTATGTGTCCATCCACAGTTCCGGCTTCAGAGATTTTCTCCTCAAACCAGAGCTGCTCCGTGCCATTGTGGACTGTGGTTTTGAGCATCCCTCTGAAGGTGAATGGAAGGATAAAATCCTGCGCATCTAAACCCAAATTTAACAAATTAAGTCATACTCCTGAGCACACTCATTTTCTCATATCCTGTAATTTTAATATGTGTTTGACATTTTCACTCACTCACATCTGGCATTTGTTTTATTTTCAGTCCAACATGAGTGTATTCCACAAGCTATTCTCGGCATGGACATCCTGTGTCAGGCCAAGTCTGGTATGGGAAAGACGGCAGTGTTTGTACTGGCCACCCTGCAGCAGATCGAACCTGTGGATGGTCAGGTGAGTTGGTTGTCTTCCATTTCTGTCTTGCTGAGTCAAAATGAGGGATTATTCCTCTTCTATATACTTGCTTACAGACTAGATGGTGTTTCCTATGGTATGATTCTGTTATGCAAATTTAGACTAGTTTTGGATTATTTTTTTTGTAGCTGTCAGGTGTTACAATTTTTGAGTCTGGTTCTAACACCCAAGGCTTCTTGTACACGCACCAAACACAGCATATGCATTAAAAGGTATTAAATGATGGCTATACACATTTCTTTCACAAAAATTCATATTGAAGAAAACAAACTGAATGTGCCCACCTTGATGGAGCAAGTGGGATTTGGTGACCCAACAGTAAAACTTTTGTTTGTCTATAAAGGAACCTGTTTAACTGGTTCAAATATTTATTGCCAAATTTTGGCTTTGCATGACAGCAGAGAGATGGGTATAACATGCAACTGTTCGAACACAAACCGGGGATGTTGTGGTTTCTAGAAAGGGATATTTAATTTGCCCCTTTCAGGTCTAAATGATCTTGTGATAGTTGGGATTTATAAAGGAACCATATGATATCATTATAATTGCTGAAATAACAGTAACATTTTCAAATGGCACAGAGATATTTTTGAAATGTTACTCCATAAAGTTTTTTACCAGATCAGTGAAGTCAGGGAGCAGTAAAACATGTGAGCTGACCTAAACGCCATCACTACATAAAGACTAAGCAGTTAATAAGATGCATATCCTCATTCTCTCTATGCTAGGTGTCTGTCCTTGTGATGTGCCACACACGAGAGTTGGCCTTCCAGATCAGCAAAGAGTATGAGCGCTTCTCCAAGTACATGCCCACTGTCAAAGTTTCAGTGTTCTTCGGTGGCATGGCCATCAAGAAGGACGAGGAGGTCCTGAAGAAGAACTGCCCTCATATCGTCGTCGGAACCCCAGGACGTACTCTAGCCCTCATCCGCAACAAGACCCTCAGCGTGAAGAACATCAAACACTTTGTGCTTGACGAGTGTGATAAGATGCTGGAGCAGCTGGGTGAGTGAGAGCTGATGAGAAATTGGTAGCTTTGGTGAAGGACTGTGGTTTGTCTCAATCTGTGATCTAATGATGAATGTAGTAATCAGGGTCAGTTTAGTTTTTTGAAAATAAACTTGAGAAATTACTACCTGACAGTTAGGGATAATGGGTGAGCTTATAGTTGTGCGATCTTGGTTTAATAGTTGTTTTTTCACACAGACATGAGGCGTGACGTCCAGGAAATCTTCAGGCTGACACCTCATGAGAAACAGGTTATGATGTTCAGTGCCACACTAAGCAAAGAGATCCGCCCGGTCTGCCGCAAGTTCATGCAAGATGTGAGTTATCGTCAACATTTACTGATGTTTCCAATTGCTTCCACCACTGTGCTTCATGCAGACATCCATAAACAATTCCTATTATTCTATTGATGACGTATTTTATAATTACAGTTATTAAGACTGTCTCGTTTATTCTGGCTTTGTGTAGTCAACATGTGGGGTAGTTGAGTGCTTGTGGTATAGTCCCTCGTCGCTTTGCCCACTTGTGGCTGTCAGTGTCATAAGTGGCCATATCAGAGGGCCAAAGTGATCCTCCATGGAAGATTTTGCTCGGTCAGGACAACCATTTTCCTGGCTATGCTGCAGTCCAGGAGAACAGACATGTTTCCATTGTCAAGTTCAGAAAATTGTATGTTGTAGAGATATAACAGTGTTTTTTTCCCCCACTCATTTTATGGTCCTTACCTCTCGTGTTCATATGTATTGGACATTGTTTCATGCTCATTTGGATTTCTAATGTAGTCTACAAAGGTATATGTGTGAGAGATTAATACTGGACTCCTATCCCTTGCTTTTTAGCCCATGGAAGTGTTTGTGGATGATGAGACCAAGCTGACACTTCACGGCTTACAGCAGTATTACTGCAAGTTAAAGGACAGTGAGAAGAACCGAAAGCTTTTTGACCTGCTCGATGTGCTTGAGTTTAACCAGGTACAGTCAGATTTTTTTAACTTTTTTTATCTTTTTTATATTACTTTAAATCTTTGTGAAACTGCTTAATAAGAAATACATTTGCAGCTTTGTTGTTCTTTAAGTAATTAAAAAGTTATGTTATATGTATAAATGTTATGTCCTTTTGTTGAGAAATGTATTTTGATATTGGCTGGCTTGTATTCCTCAGTAAAATAAAACATAAAATACTAATATTTTTTTGTTTTTTTGGCTCCTGTTAGGTGGTGATCTTTGTGAAGTCAGTGCATCGTTGTGTGGCTCTCTCCCAGCTGTTGGTGGAGCAGAACTTCCCTGCTATCGCCATCCACAGGGGTATGGCACAGGAGGAGAGGTGAGAGCTTCTTATTTATCACTCCAGGATTCTGGTAATTTTGTGTACACTTCAAACTTCAGTGGTTTTTCTAAATTTTTAATCAAATTGGTTTATCTATCAATCTGTGGAGCATAACAATGTAATAAAGCAGCACACAGTAGAGATTGATTTTAGTTGTGTGGGTGGATTATGCGATTGTGTGAGATTGGTTGACGTGCTTAATCTCTCTCTGACTGGAATATTATTGGACTTATTTTCTTGGTTTATGATGTTGCAGGTTATCCAGGTACCAACAGTTTAAAGACTTCCAGCGACGGATCCTGGTGGCAACCAACCTGTTTGGCCGTGGAATGGATATTGAGCGAGTCAACATCGTCTTCAACTATGACATGCCGGAGGATTCTGACACTTACCTTCACAGGGTCTGTTCAGCTATGAAATACATCTAAGTTTTATAGATTAGAATATATATTTAGAAGTACATCTTAGAGTCAGAAATATTTCAAAACCTTTTCACTTGTAACCTCCATTTCTTGATTGAAAATTGATGGCACTCCTACTTTTCTTCCATTGAGTGTTAACTTCGTGTTCTCCAAACCTCAGGTGGCCCGTGCTGGTAGGTTTGGTACCAAAGGCCTGGCTATCACTTTTGTGTCAGACGAGACCGACGCCAAGACCCTGAATGAGGTCCAAGACCGCTTCGAGGTCAACGTAGCAGAGCTACCAGAGGAGATTGATATCTCCTCCTACAGTAAGTTGTTCTCCTGTTGCATTCAGCTGTCTTTCACTTGGCACAGTGACGCCCTGTTTCTGTAACTGAGTTGATTTGCTCTCACACATCCTGGTAATCAAAAAGGTTTCTGGTCAGAAATCAGTATGTGTTCATCCTTAATTAGTGCGATAACTCAGTGGGCCAGAATAGACAGAAAGGTTTACATATAATCACAGTATGTCAGTTACATCAGGATACTTGTATGCATGTCTTCACTAACTACCAATGGAGGTATAATCTAGTATGTATTGGCATAAAGGATATACTTCACATAAATACATTAAAATGTGAAATCCCACCTGATAGCTGTGTCTCTTTTCTTCACCTTCTCTGATGATTCCATATTTAACTTTTTTTTTTTTCTTGTTGCAGTTGAACAGTCCAGATGAGCCTGAAGTATATCTCCAGCAAAGATTGTGTGACCCTCTTAATTGTATTTTGGTGGAGGAAAAAAAAAAAATCACCATTTATTTTGAAGTCCCCTTCTCACCGTATATGTTGGAAAGTTCATAATGATAACAGTTTTTTTTATTTTATCATGTCTTTCCGGCTGCTTGTTTTAGTGTTTTTTCTTGTTAAAACCATGGATATATTGTTTTGGTTGAAGAAATAAACTTTTTATACCTTATTTTTTAATGGTGTTGGATTTAATTTTGCACGTTGTTAAACATTTAAGAGTGTCAGATGTCACAAAACATACATTAACACTACATTTCATAAAATAAAAACTTCGTGCTGCCACTTTTGATTGTAGTTCATTAACCTCACAAGCAGAGGGCGCTATTATCATAGTTTGAAGACAGGGCAGTTTGAAGGCAGTGTTTTTCCAAACAGCTGGCCACTTTGAACTGGTTGCCAACAAGGATAATTTGAAACTGTACAGGTTGAGTTAAAATAAAACCTCACATGCAACTTGAGTTCAGCAGCCAGTTTTATCACATGGATGGACTAACGAAAACTTGTGACTGCTACACTGTGGCGTCTTAATCCATTTAAGTATACAACTGTGACAATAATATAAACTTGGATCAAAATAAAGGAAAAGTATACACAGAATACAGTGTGATCCAAAATAAATTCTCAAGAAATACAGGTTCATGTAAGACATTTCTCTAGGTTGCATTAAAATGCACAAACAAGAAATCAGATGTCTTGAAGAAAAGAGTTAGTGTTGGTCCAGTCTTTGCTGAATGCTTGTGTCAGTTCCAGGTAGCATTCCTTATCATTGAACAGCCTGTGAGTTACAGGGAAACAATGTCATTCATTGTTTTGTGTAAATTTACTTTTCAGATGGCTTGTCATGTCAGCTTGCCAAAAAGTAAGAAACAATTTGTGCAGTCTGTGCTTATGTTCATGACATACTGTGCTGATTTTGTACATTTTGAATTAAAAAAAAATCTTCGTCCTCATTCTGGAGTTTTCTGCATGAAGCTGCAAAAGTTATTCTTCTGCTGGATGTCACAAAGTCACAGTGCATTGTGGGATATGGAGTCATTAGCGCCACAGTATGTAAGGCTATTGCTGCAGGTGAGGTGATCCTTGTGCACTGCTGTCAAAGTTATATCTCCTACGTTTCAGTGCTGAACAAAGTGCTCTGTTGCTCTTAAAAGTGTTTCTCTTCTCAGGCTGATCTGAGGGTCTAAAAAATCTCCTTCACATCAGAACCAGCAATCAGTCCAGAGTGAAGGAAGTTCAGGGGTGCTTCAGGGCTCTAATTTAGGTCCCACGTCTGTTTGAACAGGAGCACATAAGTGTACAATCTGCTCCAGTCACACACATATTACTATAAGGGTTGCCTTTATGACTGTGAATAAAACCCAGGCTGCCCTTCCTGCCTGTGGTCTTCACTCACTTGGAGCCAGATAAGAAAAATGGCCCCTCGTCTTGAAGCGTCTTCCTTCATCGAGAAAGTTGACCTCATCACAGTAACAAATCAAAACAAAACAATTAACCCCTCCACTGTACTAGTCTATGAATTTGTGTGTGTCTCCGTACATCCAGTGCTGTGGAGGCAGTGCTACCTCATTGAGGTGGCCGCAATCATCGCTGCATTTGCATGACTGGATGAACATGGCTGACTTCTGGAAGCGATCACCGTCCGGGCAGACGAAGGTCACTGGTACTGTGCGTGTGCGGCGTGGTGAGCAGCACCGTCCATCCGTGCACACACCACAGAAGTTGGGCCGGTAGAGGCGGGCGCTCACACATTCTCCGTAGAACAGGCGGATGGGCTCTAGGGCTTTCTGGGCCGGTGTGCACTTTTTCCCTCTCTGTGGTTGGATAACAGAAACAGAACAGAAAGGATGAGTTTCATATGCACGATCAGAGTGAAGGTTGTTGCTCATTCCTGATTGGCTTCAGTAGCAAAAAAAAAAAATCACCAAAACAAATCATGTCATTGCTTTTATTATAAAAAAAAATCTAATAAGCTTTTACTTTTATCTGCCCTTTCGTATTACATAACAGCAGATTTAAACGGCTTTGCGCTCAAACTCATTAGCCTCACATTAAGAGGACTAGACTTCAACTTGTTATGTTAAAATGGATTCAGAAAGGTGGATTGTTTTTTTTTCGATTTAAGTGAATCATTTTAAGATTAAACATTGATTCTGTTTATTCTATTAAAACACACTGACACCTGTGATTGCTCTTGGCACCAGGGTCTTTAACTTAGCAGAGCAAAGAGCTCCTAGTGTGTGTCCAACATGGAGGATTAATATAGACACACCACTTCCCTGGACTCTGAGTACACAGACGAGGCCTAGCTATGGACAGTTGCTTGGCAGGAATGCCGGGGGTGGGGGACTATATTTAAAAAGGCGCCTGCCTGCCACCAAAACACCGCTGAGTAAATCAGCACTGCCCAGTTCCCACTGGATGTAGAGCTTCCCGAAAGTACCACTAAGATAATCTCTGTTCTTAAGCTTGGGATAAAGATGGCTTTAGCGCTAAGAGCATATTTACTCAGTGCCAAACATCTAATTTTTCATTCTTTGCGGCACAGATTTGATGTTTTCAGCTTCTGCCTTTAAGAGGGAACACAAGGAAGCATTGAAATGAGAGCAGGTATTATTTTTCCCCTCCCATGTCAGACATGGATAGATAAGAGGTGAAATAATTACTTATTGATAAGTTATCACAAGGCGTTAAGGTTTCGCTGTGCAAGAGGTTAGTTGTGATAAGAAGCTATCTTGGCAGAAATGTGGATATTTGACCTATGCTCTCCATCTGTCTCTGTCGCCTTCAGTTCAAGTCAAGTTCAGTCTACCTTGGCTGGAACAGTCAGGCCGTGGCACAGCCGTACGGTGCAGATTCTCGTCTCCCTCTCCAGCTTGCACTGAGGGTTTTTGTTGGTGATGCGAGAAGAAATGCCCATTCCACAGCTGCGGGAGCACTGTGACCATTCAGTGGTCTGGACTGGACATTTCTTGTCCTTCAAGTGGTTCCATTCTGAGAGAAATGGGAGAGGGCAGTGAGAAAAAGAGGAATCATATACATGAATTAGACAGGCAAAGGAGGGGTGACAAGATGATTAACAGGATAGGAGAGCAGAAAAACATTTGTGCTAAACTAATGATATGTTTATTTATGTTAGACTTTCCTCTGATCTTTGCTTTCTTCTTGTGAGCTGCTGAATGATTTTACTTATTAACCCATCTTAATTCAAATGCAGCAGTAACAAACCAAAAAGGTCTCTATATTGAGATTTCTCATGTTAACGTCACCTGTCTCTGTACATCAGTAGTTTAATAATTTCACATGATTAGTATTATATTCATTATTTTACACAATTCATACATAGAGGGATAAAAAATCCATTCTGCCTTTAACTTTGTGAAAATTCATTGTTTGCATATTTTTCAGGGTCAGTAGAAGAAAAACAACTACCTAAGCTCATAGAACAACAGCTAAGTGATAATACATCTTACAAACTTCCCCACTCAGTCTCCCTTTCTCTCACCAGGCAGGTGTTTGTAGCCCTGTTCCCTCTCCCAGCCGCTGGACTTAACATCTGTGAGCTCATTGGCCATGAGCAGCTCATTTTCAGGCTGGGTGGGATGGTGCTGAGGCTGGTGTTGTGGTGGTGAAGGCATCTGTGATAAGAGATAAGATAAGATGAGACAGGGCTGTTTGTTGGGGGTTAAAGTGTGCCGGAGTCCTGTCTATATCGCTTGTATGTTTTTCACAGTGTCTATCACCATGGTGTCCTGATCGTTGAGAGGATACTTCAGAGCAATCAGTCTGAGGAGAGAGTACTTCTGTACCTGTGTGAATCTGTCAATAATTAAAGGCTCTTCATTCTGCTCATGTGCTCTTCATTAGGGAGTTTCTGCAGTAATAAGTGAAAGCTGGTGTAGTCTCTTCAAACTGAAAGTGTAAGATCACTGACAATTTTCATACAGCTCCTATACTGTAACCTTGTTAATCAGACAACTCTTATGTCATTGTCAAGTGTGGAGTTCAGTGTTGAGTGTCTGCACCTCAGTAATATGACTGAATCATTAAAGATAATAAAGATAAAGAGAGTCTGCAGATATGGTGCCCATCTCCTTTGCCCTCTGTTTCTGTCAATGTAGGAAACTGAGCAGCATATTTTGATTGAATCTAAAACTCAAAACATGTTGTAGTTTGGAGCTGAAACAATTATCAATTAATATAGGGCTGCAATTAATCTGCCAACTATTTTCTTAGTAAATGAATCATTTAATATACTATATATCACACCGTATTTCTATGAACTATAAGAAAAACGTTGAAAAGATGACATTCACACTTACATTTTTAGTTTTGTCTCATGTTTAGATATTCAATTATCTGTCAATATTAAAAAAAGTAATATGAGTAAATCTTTCCATTTGTAAAGTTGGAACCATCAAATATTTGGCAATTTTGCTAATATTTATATAATCAAAATATTTGCTGCTTCATTTGCTGACAACAGAGTAACTGACTGTTGCAGCTCTAGATACATTGCTTATATTACTTATTTAAAGCAATGTCAGATATTTACAGGTTTCAGCTTCTATAATAATAATAATAATAATAATAATAATAATAATAATAATAATAATAATAATAATAATAATAATGATAATAATAATAATCTGATACCATCATCTTTGTATCTTTTTTAAATATGTTTTTGTTCTGTGTCATCTCAATCATCTTTGTTTTGTGTATCCAGAGAACATAGTGGCAGTGGAAGAGTTGCACCTTAACCATTTGTAACTGCTAAAAAAACTCCAATTTCTCTCATTTGTGCCATTTCTGTCACTTACTAAGAGAGTCCTTACTGTCATTATGTGATAAAACCAACCTTATACTTGGGTGGGAGACGCCAGGTGCCTTTATGGCAGTCCACACTGAAGCAGCACTGCCCAGGTATTCTGACCAGTCGTGGGTAGGGGCAGGATGACGAGGCCGGTGGCAGCTTGTTGTTACAAAGAGGAGCGCAGCCGACAGCGCCATCGATGCAGGTACACTGGTGTTTACAGCCGGCACGGAAGCTCTCGCCATTCTGGTAGATCCTGCCGCTGTATTCACATGTACGACCCTCTGATTTTGCTGGAAAAGACAGGACAAGAGGAGACACACATCTTAATAAACTGAAACAAAACATTTAATGACTCACAAATCAGATTTAGTGAGAAGCACTGTAGATTGTTCATACACAAACTGTAATGATGTATAAACCAAAGAACAACAAGGATATTATGGGCACAGCCTATGAGTTTGGTATCTCAGAGATATAAATGTAAGTTTCTACAGGACATGCTTTAAAATCTGTGATCCTGTTTACATCCACTACGTGTGAGAGGGACCTGCTCTTATTTCAACAGCTGGACCTTGTTGAGCAAAGTTTCTCCTGACACAATAACTCCACACGCCAGCAATACACAGAATCACACAGAGGACCACCAAGATCGAAAGGTCAGTGGAAATAAGGAGGCTGGAAGCGTCAGACTCCTTGTCTCCAAACTATGGGAGAACCAGCTATTCATAGTTAGTGGGGCAGCACTGGCATGGTGCAGATGGAAAGTGTATTTTTATCTTTGAAACCCCCTGTCATAAAACATCTACTACTCATTAAAATATCTCCTGTCCTGTGGCCGGATGTGCAAGGTTACAGTTTGCTTCATCACTGTGATGTGATGGTTATGACTTTATGATAATGAGAATAAACTAATATCCATTTCTTTGACATCTTTGGTACATTGTTGAACTGTGTTATACCACATTCACCATAATAGTCTTAAATAAAGGTAACGTGTTTATATGCACTCCAATAGGTTGAAGCTGTAAAAATAATCTAATTTTTCTAAGTGAAATTCCTTCCCTCCCAGCATGCAGTTTTTTCCCCTCCTCCCTCACCTCGACAGATGCCCCAGGCCATGGTCACATCATTGCCATAATTACACTCCAGCCCTTTGTGGTGGTCGCAAGGCCTTGTGGGGCTGCAATCTTGGTTAAGCTGTGCAGCACACACCTTGCAGCACCCACATCCATCTGGCACGGCACTAACTCCAGGAGGGCAAACCAGAGGCTCTGCAGGGCACTCACATACTGCTGGGCAGCTAGCTGTCACCTTGACAGAGCAGAGAGGGAGATCACATCATAAGACAACATTTTCTACCACAGAGAAAAGATAAAACATTTCAAAATTGGCAACAATGAACCTCATTGTCTTGCTTAGAGAACTGTTACTAGGAAAGTATTCCTCCAGCAATGCCACACACTTAATTGGAAAATTCAGATGCACAATTAACTGCATCAGTTCTAGGTTGTCTTCCAACATCAAAGCATTAGAAAAAGCTCTGATAACTTCATTATAGATCCTGTGTTATTATGTCCCCCAGTGTCTGTGGTTGATTTTGAATACTCTCACACTGCGATATCCCTCTACAGTAAGTCAAGTCACAGCTGGCCGGTCTTCCCTTAGTGTCTAGACAGCTTTGTACCCAGTCCCCTGCTGGCCTGTGATTTGAGTCATTGCCCAGCACTAGAGCCAACTTGTTGCAGTTTATAGGAATCAACAAGTCACTGTACTTTAAAAAACAGTAGACATGAGTGGACATGCTGCTTGCCAGGAAAGACAAATACGTTCAGAGGAATTGTGTTCAGTAGTATAAGCACATGAAGTCAATTCAGACATTTTAAAAAAGTGTATCCAACTTGTTAAGCTAAATGTCAGCTTTTCTGAAAGTACATTTGAGTTTAGTTTTTACTAGTTTATGCTGTTCATACCCTGGATGTCACAGTTTTACTTGTAGCTACATTAACATATCACACATAAAAATACTCTTTATGCAACAATAGACTTTCTGTAAGCAGGCTTATGGTTCACACACAGCTACACGAGCTTCTGTCAGGTGGGGATTTCTTACCTGTGCGATGACGGCTGTTGTCAGTACAATCAGGTACATCAGAAAAGCCATAATTAGCCGATGACAAGTTTCATACAAATAAAGATAAAATAGAATCTTAAAGCTACACTCCACTGAGTGATGGTTAGTCTTAAATAGTCTCTCTCTTAGTTGCTGTATATTTTCGGATCTGTGTCCTTGTGTTTCTACCGGGAGAAGCGGCTACACTCTTAATTTATACCCCTCTGACAAAGCTCGCCCCTCTTCAAACTTCTAACCAATCAGCGTCCAGGCAACGGCACAGACATTCCAAATGGGCGTAATTTTACAAGGGGGTTTGTTTTCTGATTGGTGGGCTGTTTGGGAATGAATGCAGCCATTCATAAAAATCGAAAGGCCGCTCTGTATTTATTTTATGGGTTAAAAATTAAAATGTAACAGGGGCTTTCAAGTCACACTCAGGCACATTCCTGCTTTTGTAGCCACGACTCTCCTAACACTAAGTAAATATATTCAGCTGGGCCAGACAGCATGGTTACATTACTAAGACCTCCACCACAGGGAAAAAAAGAAGGGGGGAGGAACTCCTTCTGTTTTTCCAGACCAATGTAGGTGCCAAGACAGAAAATTAAAGTGGAGTGTATTAAGTAAATAGTATAATAGCAGTTGTCAGTGAGAGTGAACACACGCACATGCATTCACACGCACGCACACACACACACACACACACACATACACACACGCACACACACACACACACACACACACACATGTGTTTTCATAGTTTTTAAAGGTAAGTTTTGATTGTTTTGCTCTCTGACTGCCTCATCTTGAATTCAGGTGAGCTAGCTGTTTCTGTGTATTATTTCTAACCATGTGGTGCTGACATGGGAATGGTGAGGATATGATCACTTGGAAAGAATGGCTGAGTCCTGGGTGAAAGCAGGATTATTGTTTTAAGGCTCGCTCATATGAGGGTTGACCTCCTCCTCCTCCTCCACCTCCTCCTCCTCCTCTTCCACCGCCTCCTCCTCTGCTGTCTTCCTTTTAAACCACAGGTTTTCAGCCACACCTGCCCTAACACAGAGACCTCCTTTGATGAAAGAAATGTGATAGGCAGAGACATTCCTGCTATGAATGTCCATATTTGCAAGTTCTGACTTAGACCTAAAAAGCCAAACATCACACTTGGTTTCTCACATGAACTGTGATGATTTTAGGTGCTAAGAAATATGTGTGCTGGTGAATAAGTTAAAAATTAAACTCTCTTTCAGGAGGTAATGATCTGTATTCCATATTCAATCTCAAGCTTAAAAAGGTGATTGAGTCAGTTCAAAAACTGCAACAACCTGCACACTTTTTAACTAATTGCATTTGACTAATTTCTGTATTGCACATACTCATTGGTTCTGTACTTACTTTTTTCTAACTTTGTTCTTCATATTGTTCCTCACTTAAATACTGTCTTTATAGTTCTCGCTATGCACAGATTGTAACTAAGAATTTCACTGCACACAAGATAAAATGAATTAACAAAATTTCCCTCAGAGGTTGAGAGTCAGTCAACTTTCTTCTTCATCCTCCATTTAGATTGTGCCATGTGATAGATGTTAGATGTTTACAGTCCTTTGCCAAGCAATGCTCTTCAGTGAGCACAACTGCACAGCCCATGGGCAATTTGGCAGGTCTCATCAGTGTCCTAATGCAGTTGCTGCAACATGAACACTCCTAACAAGGGAGAGACAGATGAATATGAGTTACAGACACAGTAAACATCCCCAGCTGTTCATCTTTCCTGTTTCTCTCCTAGACTAAATCTTCACCAGTCTTTGCCAGATTTGCACATTTTATGACTCACTGAGCTGATTTCAATCAGTAACAGAAAAAATATTTTTGGGTTGGATGAGTTAGATGAGAAAAATGATAACATACTCTTTAACTACTTGCATTTGAGTAATTTCTGTATTGCACATACAGTCATTGTTTCCCTCACAAAGGCAATGTACCTTTAGATCAGCATCAGACGCATTTTTTTCATAGCTGCAGCAGTTGCCAGGCAACCAACAAAGTCACTGCTTTCGGCCAGTTAATAACCTCCCAAGTAAAACCACAACATGTTTCACATTGTAGCTTTTGTGCGGATTAAACATATGGCATGCAACACACTAATCAGTGAGATTTAGAGATGCTGGTAGGCAGATTTTGTAAACTGTGGACCAAGCCAGGCTCGCTGTTTCCCCGTTTTCAGATTTTATGCTAAGCTATGCTACCTGTCTTCACACAAATACGAGAGCACAAAAATGTTAATCTATTCTTGTGTGATGATAAAATGATAAATCAGTCATAAATCCTTGTAAAACTCTGTAATTGACCTTTGTTCAACCAAAATGTTTCCTTCCTTGAATCTACTTTGGTATTAAGGAAATCAAACTGCTTGGTCAGTCCTCTTTTACAACCAACATTCATCTCTGTTATGCAGCTACCTGTTTGACTGGTGTTTAACAGAAAAACACATTAGAGGTTGAAGACTGGAGTCATGACTCTCAATTTAAAAAAGGAAACCACTTCAGGAAGCTGTCAATCATAGCTCTAATGTTGTGACAAAGTCACGGCCCATCTATTTTAATCCTCCGGTGGTCATTGTACAGGGCGAGTTCTGAAAGTCCTGTGACTGCTTCTGTTTTCAACTTCTCCACTGATGCCGAACGTCAGTGAACCAGTCTGGCATAGATGTAAAACTAATCTTGTGTGATGAAGTAGACCAGTCATTTTCAGACAGGAATAAACTTTACTGCGTGTAAGAGCTGGTCTGTGAAAAGTTTTATGGTTAGGCCTTTTTCTATTCTGACTGCAGTGTTTTAACAAGGTATCGGACAATTATAAATGTTTTTTCCACACAGGCCAGTCTATCCTGGGAGATGTGAATAACTTTTCTCCAAACTGAGATTCAAACCAAGTCATGGTCAGGGTCAGTTTGCTCTTAATTTAATCAGGAAGCTGGGTGTGGTTGTGCCAACTAATGATGGAAGATGTATTCAAATCCTTCACTGACAATTTACTTATTCACTTTCTTGCTGAGAGTTTGAGGAGAAAACTGACACCTCAGTTCAACATGAAGATACAGCCAGCAGGAGGTTAGGTTAGCTTACCATTAAGACAAAAAACAGGGAAAAACCTATAAAGCTCACAAATGAAAACATTGTATCACATTTAATCTATACAAAAGTCAAAGTGTAAAAATGTTGCAGTGGCCCACTTTTTAGTCTTTGTGTGAAGCTAAGCTAACTGGCTGGCTGCAGCCCTCTACGTAGACTAGTGGGTATTTCCTTAAATATCTAACTATGTCTTAGTATAGTAATTAGGCTGGTAAAAAACACCAATGCCACACTATAAGAGTACTTGTACTGAGTTGCATTCAAAATTCTACTTCAGTGAAAGTACAAAAGGATTATTGGCTAAATGTACTTAAAGAATAGTTTCACAATCTTTAAAGTCAGTCTTAAAACAATTATTCAGGTGCTCAAATGAAGACTGAAACAGCGCTTTCCTCTTGTTCATACCGTGTTGACAAAACCCTTACTAACAAGTTTCTGATGTAAGTGAAATCCACAGTCTTCATTCTGTGCAAAATGCATTCACACGTTTATCTGAAGTTAATATGAGGCCTCAGCAGGACGAATCAAATCAAGTGATTATCTTCTGAAGTTACAGAGTGATCATAGGTATCAGTTTCAATTGGGTGACCCTAATGGCACCCCTGAAGGAAAAACAGTAACAAGATGTATAGAGATGACATGAAAGGTATAGCAAATCTAATATGCACACCAGAAAACAAAGTGATGTCATAGACGAATGACCGATACTGTGCTGTTTCTCTCACATGGCCTGTCACCTGAGAGGTGCACGCTGGGTGCAACACGATACATGAAAACATCAAGAGAGACACAGCTTTATGGGAAAGGGCAGATGTAGAAAAACAGGATACGTTGAGAGGAAAAAGGGGAATAAAAGTAGGTAAGGAGGTGGTGAGTGAGCAAATAAAGAAGCAAAGGCAGAAGAGAGGAGAAGTGTGGAGTGGAGGAGGGAAAGACAGGTGTTTCATGGTAAGAGAGTTTGTTTTTTCAAGGGGAGGAGTGAGCAAGTACCCTGTTGCCTGGTCTGGTCTGCCCCAATGGGGTTCTGGTAGTCTGGCAGTATGGTATTTCCCACAAAAACAGACTGCTGGTATTTCAGCCCATACCACTTTTAAGGTCACATGAACCAAATTACATGATACTAAGGTCATATACTTTAAAATACATAAATATATATGGAGAGGCGTAAAGAAATACATGTTACATAATATAATTCCAATGTAATTATCCAAATGGGAGCGTGAAATTGAGACTTGTGGAGAAAAGTCATGTCCTGAGAGAAAAAGGAGGAAGAAAGGGTACAAGTGGTGGTGACAGGGTGATTAAACAGGTTCTGGTGCTGCTGCAGTGGAAAAAGTTGAGCGTGTGGGAACCTCGGTTATGTGCATGTTTGAGGTGACAGAAAGGACAAAGGTGCACCTTTTTTTTTTTTTTTTTAAACAACAGAACAGAAGCCTGAGTATTGACAGAGACAGAAAATGTGGGGAAGGTCAGAGGGAGAGAGACAGATTGTGTTTGTGTGCATAATGACCACTACTAATATAATAAAATGTGTAATGGGATAGGCACTAAATCTGGCTGTGACATTTGGTTCCTGTGTTAATGAACTGTGCAGTTAAAACTCACAGAGCATTGTAAAGTTACATAAGAGAGTAGGACTCAGCTCTGTGGAGAGAAAACTGACAACTACTTCAATCAAAGACAACTGTCCTGGAGCAATTTCTCCCCCTAGTGGAAGCTTCAGAAAAAAACCCTGATACAACATTAAACTTTCCTTTTCATGAGTAAACTTTCTAGGAATAAAGTGTTGATAAATATTTATATTAAGACGAAAGCCTGTCTTTTAGCAGCCTTTTAATTCAAATATGTCTAATACTGATTGGACCATGTTGCTTTTTAACAGACAAAGTCAAATCACAACATCAGCTTCTATCAACTTTTTAAAAAATCCAGCGTCAACTAGCTGCACAGTGAAGATTCTAACTCTCTCTCTCGTCTTTCCTTAAACCTCCACAAGATGGAGCCAAACACTACAGTATAGAAACCAGTCCATGCCTCCAGGGCAGGATTTGATCCAAAGCTTAGCATCAAGGTACTGAGCCGTGAAGTCAACATTGGCAGTGCGAACACACAAAAAGCCAACAGAGCACCATGAAACCTGATACTGATAGCTCACCACTGCTCAGCTCACCTTTTTCCATGTGTTTGGTCAGAGATAGTAGCTTAGACCAGTGGTGGGAAACCATGTGCCACTGAGAGACAGTGTGTTTTCCCTCCAGCCACACATCTGAGCAGAGAGAAGGACAAATCAGTGAAATCATCTGGTCAGTTTGGAGTCTGAAAACCTGCAGATCATCATCCCTCGCCATTCTTGGGTTATAGATCTTCACAATCATGTTCATTTCAGATGAGTTCATGAGAATACTCATTGCTGCACTACTTTTACATATTTTGTTGTTTTAGTCTTTCCTCTTTTACTTGCTCACTCTCCCTGTTATTTAATCAAACTCTTTTCACCTCTATTCCTATTTTTCCAATACACTTTTTTTCACCAAACCTTTCAAAATCCCTGTGACAGCTGCTTTGAACCTGGTTTTATTTGGAGCACGCTTTTGTCTCCTATCACACACAGTCTCCTGATTAGACTGGCCACCTTTAGAAGTCACTGGGGCTCACAGCAGCTGACTGACAGGAAAAGGAAAAGCTTTTCCCAGGTAGAGTAGCAGCACTGCCTAAAGACATGTAAGCCTAAATATTCCACTCATTTGGGAGGTGGGGATTACCCTTTGGCCAGCTGTTAGATCCTGCGTTTCCCATATGGGAGTATTGGATTTGAAATGTACAAATATGGAAGTGTGTTCCACATAAGCTGGTGTAAGGGTAGATGTATGGTGTATGTCAGGATTTTAGCCCCCAGTGCTTAATTCCCTGTTACATGAAAATTGCTGGTTGGAGACACACAGTATTTGGTGCAACTGTGCTGCTTAGGTCTATCAAGAAATGTTGTGTAGCCCTTCAGCTCCCTGGAAGCAACAGTATGTTATTAGCCATGCGTTCACCAGAAATATTAAAAAACATAAGACGTTATAACATGTAAAATATCTCTGCCATCAAAACATTCAGATGACACTGGGATTTGATCCCCTCATCAGAGGCTCATTCAAGTCACTTGATTTGCATCTGGTGTTCATCTGTTACAAATATGGCTTGCACCAGCAGATCAATGCTTAGTAAATAGCACTGTGGTAATGGGAAACATGGCATTGGAACTAAGTGAAAGTGTCGGAAGTCAAATTGTTATTTTGAACAGAGGTGCTTTCTCAGTGTAAAATCATGGCATGGGAGCAGTGTATGAAGTTTTGCAGAAACTGGATTAGTTGTATCCAAAGCTTGATCAGGCAGACCAAAAATCACCACACCATCAGAAGATCAACTTTCCTCCACAGTCATCTGACGTCAAGCCATTAAACATTTATGGGGGCACTTGAAGACTGAGACAGCCGAGCATCCAGTGACATCACAAGAGGCTCTTTGGAACATTATCAAATCATGCTGGGATAACACAGGTCATCAGGTTTGGCACTTGTGCTCATGGAGTCCATGCCAGCTGTCAAAAAGCAAAAGGTACACACGCAAAATAGTAAGATATTCTGAAATTCATGGATATTTTTCAAAGATTCAACTTTTCAGTCAAACTGTTATACTATCTTATATCATTAAAACATTTGGCCATACCTTCCCATTCATAACTTTCACAGTTCATAATTTAAACTTGTTCAATGCTTCATCTTGCATATGAGAATGGACCCAAAGTTACCAGAATTGTTAAAAGAACTGTCTTCATATATCTCTCAGTAGTACCTTCATAAACCTTTTCAAAATACTCTCCTTGAGATTGATACACTTGTCCCAGTGCTTCTATCATTCCTGGAAACATTTCTTGCAGTTATCTTTGTCACTGTGTCCAGAACTTCCTGCGTTTCTTCCTGGAATCTTTTCCCTTTCATTTTAGTTTCACTGTGCTATAGACATACGGCAAACAGAGGCAAATCTGATAACTACGTCCTACTCCCATGCTATGGGTGACTTTTGTGAATGTTTGGGTACCCCCCTTGGCTGTGCAAAATTATTTAAATTCCCATCAGCCTCAGCTGTACTTCATGTTAAGTGCTATCTAGCAAATATTAACACATAAAATGCTAAATTAGGATGGTGAACATTGTAAACATGTATACCTACTCAACATCAACATTTTAGTATAACCTTTGCAAGCATGCTAGTATGCTGATGTTAGCATTTAGATCAAATACAGCCTCACAGAGGAGCAAACATGGTTGTAGATTCCTGTTGCGCCATTATTGTCTACTGTAGGCTATATACAGTATGTTTACAGTGTAAACAACAGTGACCACCCAAATCATCCTGTCTCTCTCTGTGTTTTGTAATTTTGCACATAATATTTACTGTTATTCATTCTACACATTTTGTTATATCTAATAATAATGATAATAAATATGTCTTGGAATGACAATACTGTTTGCTATATACAAATGTAAGGAAAAGAAAGTTTTACTTAATTTTGAGTGCACTCTTCCCTCTTCACCTGTCCCCAGCTATGCATCTCAACCTCCTCATCCATCACTTTCTTCCCACCCATTCCTCATTCACATATTCTTTTCTCTGCATCCCAATCGAGACAAACCACAAGCTGACAACGAATGCAGCCTCCCTTTACCGGTGGCAGAGTAACACAGATATCTCAGTCTGCAACATTTATAGATAACCCACATCTCCCTCCCTTGCCTCTCCCTCCATCCTTCATTTCCCTCTCTTCTGTTTCCTCTTCCTCTGCCTGCTCCGACCCCGACGGAATGAGGGTCTTATGAAGATAAATGGCGCCTCTCAGCTTCCTTACCCTACTCCCATCTGCTTTCCTCACAGCTGCGGTGGGGAATTCCCCTGGAATCCTCTCATTCCTCAGAGTGTCTTGTCTGACAGGTTCACAGCGTAATTTTTCTGTCCACAAGGAACAGTGAAAAAGCCCTATACGTGGTTGGCTGGAGTAGCTTAGGACATTAGGCAGCCATGATAGTGATTCTGAGCCATGAAGCTCATCAGATTTCAATTATGGAGGAACTTAAGTGAAAATCTGAAGAGGCTATTTTATAATCAAGGTTATTGAATATTTTTCTGGTGCTTCACCTCTGATATGACTTGGCAGATGAAGATAAAGAGCCATTCAAGTTCAAATCGGAAACATGTTACTCTTGGGTATTAGATTGTGAAGATAACATGGTATGAGGGAGTCAGTCCAAAACCAGAAACTAAAGGGGCACAATCCTCTTCATAGTGTTTTCAGCAGGATTTCAGCTTCAATACTGCTCACACTATGCATAGCAGTATAGAACCACAATGACTACATATGAGTAAAACATATTTTGATGCTAAACCAAAACTTATACTGCAGTTTAAATCAAAATCATTTCCATGTGATTTTTGTTGGAGAAACTTAATATGGAGCTCTGAAATGGAAGTAATTAATGTTGAAGCCAAACTCCCAGTTGCTAGACTTTCATAGGTAAAATCAAATTTCTTTTTAAACCAGTGGGACTCCCTAACCTAACTTGGCTGTCAGATTATGTTGTCACAGTTTTTAAGGCACAAGGAGGCAACACTTAAAACAAATCATTTAACACTTTCACCTCTATAGTTGAACATCCTAAGAACATAACTCACAGGAATATAGAAACTGGATCAATCACTTGCAACAGCTACAATGAACTCTACATGACGATAAAGCAATGGACCTGGTAAAAATACCGAAAGACCATTGGAAACAGACAGCATCAGCTGTCAGTGAATACAGGACTGGCTGGGAAAGTCAATGACCAGGAGTCAGTGAACAGGCAGGAGAAAGATCAAGCTCTATTGGAATATTTTTGAAACTCTTTATTTAACTTTACTTTAGGTCTTGGAACTTTGACTGTGTTTAACAAGTTTAACATCTAGCATAATATTTACCCATTAAGTAAGCAAACTTTGTGCTCACAGATATTTATTTCCGCTATATCTTGTTCCAGACTTTTTTTCACAACAGACATATTGACTTGTCATAATAGGAAAAGCACAGGTTTCACTAGTAAGATTAACAATGGCTCTGTTTTATTCAAGTGTCCCAGTAAGTCATGACAATGTGACAGTGGGCTACAATACCTGGACCCTCAAACTGAAGCTGCTATATGGAATTGAGCCACTGTTAGTTTTAATTAACACATGTGCTTTTCCTACTGTGACATGTCAAAATGTCTTCTAAAGGAAAGGCCTATTATGTCGTGTATGTTCCCCTCAAAAGTAACATTAGTTTGTTTCTATCTTGGAGAAATCCTCCATATTCCATGCACTGTAGGAGAATCCAGTTTTACGGTGGATTTGATACTTGAATGAAAGGATAAGGGAAAAAAAGCAATGTTTTTACTTCAATTCCCCTTTCCACCTTTTGAGCAGCAGGCCATGAATAAATCAGAGAATGAGCAAAACTCCTTACAATTCTGCATTCATAGGCACTGTGCAGGTGAGTGTATGTAAGCGAATTTATGAGACGGAGAGGGAATGTTTAATTTAAAATGAAGACAGAGAACAGCCTCCAAGGAAAACTTGTCTATTCCACTCACCAGGGCACCTTGAGTTACTTACAGAGGCAGCAACCCTGAAACCCAAAAATGTATCTCAGCGTAGCCTTCTTTTTTTTCGCCAAAAAATGATTATACATTTCACTTTTTTCCTTCTCTTTATTGGATGAGGCAATACCTCATGTTTATGTTCTGCCACATTTGGCATGTGTCACAAAGTGATGATCCAGCAGTCACCGCGGGGACAGTGTGATCAGTGAATATTAGGGTTTAAGTGGCTTGACGAATGAAAAGCTTTTTGGTGTCATAGACTGATAAAGATAGATACTGCAGTAGATGCATGAGTGCATGTATCAGTGGGTAAAACACACCCAGTTTAGCGGCTGGTTCAGAGGCCTGTACTATGAAGCAGGATTTGTTCTTACTGAGGTAACCGGGGTAAATTGCCACAGTAACTAATGCTGAATAACTAACCTGCTCCAGAGCAGGCTTTCTATTTCCACTCTGGTTTTTAAAACAGTGCTTTTTAAATCACGGCACTAAACATAATGATGATTCTGATTTTAATTGTGCGAAGTTTATTTCATGCCTGTGAAGTTTATTTCATGCCTGGAGTGATAGCTGACAGTGTGGGTGATTATACAATCTGTTCCTCCACTGCAGAATAACATGAGACAATTGTGTGATGATAACTGGAAATAAAAGTGAAAGATTGTCTTTTATTAAAAATATTATCTGCACACTGTTAATTGGCTCCCATCATTATAAATGCTACATTTGGGTCTGATAGATCTCATCAGTCATTAACTAGTTTCCCTCTCTTTACTTCAGTAGAGAAGTAGTAGTAGTAACAGTCTGGCATTACTTATATACATATATTTTTTTAATGTAACCCTGACCCTTTTCTTCATCATCCAACTAAACAGCAAAAATACCCACTCTATACTTAGATCATATATAATAATACCTACATGTTTATTTATTTAGCCTACTTTTAATGAGGAAAGTATTCCTAGAGATCTTTTTATTTAGTTTGTATGTATGATTGCAGACTATTGTTTATATTTCACTTAGTTTTCCGCAGGTATTTGGTATCACTATTTCATTTCATATCATATGAAGTACTTCATTCACTTTTCTGATTGTTTTTAAAAGCCTCTTTCACATGAACGTGCTCATAGCTGGAGAGGAAAACAAATAGTTGACTGAGCTGGTTGATAACCAGCTTTGTAGTACTGGGTATGTCGATGGCCAGTGTTAGACTCAGTGAAGCCAGCTAGCGAAAAGATATCTTATGTTGAACTTGCTTCAATAGTACAGGCTATGATCTCATTTCCTCTTCCTATTTTTTCTTCTGTCAATCTCTCAACAACACTCATTTAATATACTCCACTAAAAGAAGAAATTATAAAACAATAAACATTTTAGGATTTCCAATCATGAAGATGAAAAAAAACATTAAATTCTTGTCTTATTGTATTACATCTGCTCCTGGCTCCTTTGCTTCTCTGTTCTTCACTCCTTTCTTCTCAGCACATTATCCTGTCTCTTCACCTGCTTTCTCCACAAGTTTTCATATTTGATTTCCTATTCTCTCCTTCATTCTTTTCCTCACTTTCTTTTTCACTCCTCCCTTTCTTCCTCACTCCTCAAATCCAGACTTCCACTTCTGTTCTATTCTCATTAATTTCCCCCACCTTGCCTCCTGGATCCTCGTCACACATTTTTCTCCACTCTCTCTCTCCTAACCTGCTTTTCACTCCTTTCTCTTTCCCCTTATAATTTCTCCTCCTCTTGTCCTGCTTCCTCTCCTGCTCCACAGCATTTCTCCTGTCCTTTCCTCTTTGCTCTCTCTCTCTCTCTCTCAATTTCCCTCCTTGCACGTTTTCACACTTCTTGTTATTCTTATTTTCTTCACTTTCTTTCATTTGTTTCTTCTCCACATCCTTCCATAACTGGAAACTGACAAACTAACAAATATTGTAATATTACTATAAATAGTACAAAAAGCTGTATATATGCAGAAATACTCTATAGCCTCTCAAGTAAGAAGCACATTAAGCCTCTCTTTTCTGTCCACTCCTTTTCCCTTCGCTGTTGCAGGAATGGGACAGTACGTGCGAGAATGAAGGCTAAACTTGGCAAATTGTATAGCTGAATGGGCACATTGATATTATTCCTTTCCTTTTCACTAAAATTGAAACATGGTAGGAATGAGGGCATTTGTGAATAGATTCCTTTGATATCCTTGGATATGAAGAGCTGATGCTTAAAAGTAGTTCATAAAGTGATGGTGTGCTTGGAGCAAAGTGTTTGATGAATACTTTTGTGCTTTTGCAAAAAAGACATTTGTAGTGAGATTGTTTGTGTGTGTGTGCGTGTGTGTGTGTGTGTGTCTGTCAGTATTGGGATGACAATACAGTGTCTAAGTGTAATAGAATTTAGCACCATGAAATGACTAAGAGGTGTTTTGATACAGCATTTTGAGATTGCAAAAAGCATATAAAGAACCAACACTGCACTGTTTGATAGCTATGTCAAAGTAGGTGTAACATCTGTAGGATGTTGACCCCCCTCACTAAAACACTAAAGTAATAGCTTAGTGTTGATAGAGAAGAACAGCAGTGTGATAAGTACCTGTCAATCAGTTTTCTGTGGGGGCAGATCTATGGCCATTAATTAGTCTCAAAACCCACACACATAAAAAACAGCCATGATACAAGCACACACACAATAACAATATCAGCAAGCAGAAAACCATCCGCTATGATACATTTTGATGTGAGGTTGGGTTGGAACACAGGGCTGTAACAAGTGTAAGTACATCCCTACGTAAGCATACAACTCCTCTCCCACTCCTCAAGTTGACTCTTGGGATTTTCGAGGCAGGGATGGAATAGACAGTGGCTGGTGTCTCTGCTCCTTTTATTGATCACTTCGAACACTGACCATGACCTTCGATTGACTGTTTGGTTTTATCCCTGACAGTCCAGGACAGGCAGCTGTATGAGAGAACAACCATTTTAGCTCTAAGCTGCATAGAGTAGGTCAGATCAATCACAATTTTGATTCTGATTCCAGAAGTGCACTTACAAATGTTAAATGCATGCACACATACAAGGCAAGACACCAGTTGACATTGCTTAAACAATATTCAGAATGAAGAGGGCAGAGGGCAGAAACAAAAATTATGAATGTGGATTCCTGCACATATTGGTGCTGATTTACACATTACTAAAGTGTTTAAGTGTCACTTAGCTAATCATTAGTTTGAAACTAACTAGTAGTTACTAATAATGTAGGAGGGACTTTAGACAGTTTTGCTTTTATTTGGTCAGGTTTTTAGACATTAGTTTTAATTGTTATTATTTATTATAATAAATTTATTGATGACTTTCTTTTCATAGGGCCCAATTAACCTTTCCTCTATTATAATCATTCACAGCTAAAAGAAGACCAATACAAACACAGTCTGACTGGCTGTCCAATAAGCAGTTTCACTGCAGCAGTGAAAAGTTAAGAGCTTTACTCAAGAGCACTTCAGTTGACCAGCTACCCTACTGATTTTAATTTTAAATCATCTTCTTTTAAGGACGAATGCAAGACATTTTTGTTTAGCTTTTCAATTCATTGCTTGTCTGCATGCTCTCTGCTCAGATTCTTCCTTATTCTGCTGGTGCAGCAATGAAACCACCAACCTTCCATCAGGATAGTGGTTATTAGTGTGCCCTCTTACCCCCTTTTTTAAATAGAAAAAATTGTGAAACTCATACAAATTACCACCTAAAACACTGAATGATAAAACAAAGAAGAAAAAAACATGTATTTTCCCAAACAATAAAATAACAGCTCTGTTACAGGTGCAGAGAAAATGTTCTGCTGAGACTAATAACAGGCTTCCTTGCTGTCAGTAGTTCCATCAATAGAGGTGTTGACACTTGACCTGTGCATGGTCAAACATCTCTGGTGCTACAGACTTGGAGATTGGTTGTTGCCATGGAGCCATATAACTCCCACACAACTGAAACACGATTTTGCAGCCACATTTACGGTTTTAAAACATACTTACTGGATATACTTACTGAAACACTGTGATGCAGTATGCTGAATGACTAACCAAACAATAATGGTATTGAAAAGCATTAAAAGGAGCTTTCAGCACAGTGTCTGACAATGTACACACACAGACACACACACACACACGCACACACAAACATATCAGTGAAATTCCAGCGGGAGAGTGATTGCTTGTTGCTGTATGTTTTCTGTTTTGATCTGCTGATGAATGCTGGAGTCATATCTCACTGAGTGATGAGTGACATGACAGTTTTTTAAGTATCAGAATACAGGATGTTAAAGGGTGACCAAACACTTAAATGGGTTTCATTTTTTCAATCAACAAACTGGAGCAGAATTTTATTAAGATTCTTTTTTAAAGTCTGTGTAAAGTAAGAATAAATACGTGTTCTGAGTTTGACATACCACAGAAAAGTGTGTTGATAACCACCCTGCCAAATTTGAATGATTAAAAAAATCACCAAATATATGAAATTAGGCTTCAAAGTTGTGTAAAACTCAGCCTTTTTCTCTGCTGCCTGTAATGTCTAATACTAGAACTGCTACAGAAGAACCTTTACTTTGAATTGCACCTGGACAGGAACTGGAGAGAACTAGAGTAGGAAGTAGCTTGACTGTAGTGTATGCAGAGCGGAAAGTAAATAAACCAGACGGCATGACCGATGCTCCAGAACAACTGTGTACCTCATTCTTTAAGATAGACATATAGTCACAACATGGTGTCAGAGAAAGTAGTTATACTACGAACCCATCCGCTTAAACTGCTCATTAAAGACTGTGATTATGCCAAAGGTGAGGAAATGGTCAGAGACCGTATAGTATTTGCAACCAACTCACCTAGAGTAAGAGAAAAGTTACTCAGCCAAGGACCGGAGCTAACGCTAGAAAAGGCAATCGATATAGCCTGCTTTTACGAGCTAGCGCAGGTGCAGCTAAAAGCTATGGCTAACAGCAGCCACGAACTACCTTCAACACTATATTTGGCAGATACCACTTCCTCAGGCTCCCCTTTGGCATCGTGTCAGCCCAGGACAAGTTCCAGAGGAGAATGGATGAGACATACAAGGGCCTCGAGGGAGTGGCCTGCATCGTGGATGACATCGTTGTGTTCGGAAAAACAAAAGAGGAGCATGACCGCAACCTCCGAGCCATGCTCAGCCGAACCAGAGAGAGAGGGTTGAGGCTGAATCCGGACAAATGCCGCATCTGTGTGTCTGAAGTGAGCTACTTCGGACATAGACTCACAGCCAATGGCCTGAAATTAGACCCCCTCAAGGTAAAAGCAATCAGAGACATGTCACCACCAGAAAATGAGGCAGAGCTGGAGACAATCCTCGGCATGGTGAATTACCTCACCAGATTCGCTCCCAATCTGGCTGAGGTGACTGCACCACTTAGACACCTGCTGAGACGTGACACAGAGTTTGAATGCGACACATGAACACATGAAAAAGCGTTTCAGATGAAAGACACTATCACGGCCGAGCCAGGGCCAGTGTTAGCCTATTTCGACCCTGAAAAGGAAGTGAAACTACAAGTGGATGCATCGAAAAACGGCCTGGGGGTACAACTTTCATGCAGGAAGGCAGGCCAGTTGCATATGCATCAAAGCTACTCAGCGACACAGAAAAAAACTACGCCCAAATCGAGAAGGAGCTTTATACACGAATACCTCTACGGGCGACATGTAACTGTTGAATCTGACCACAAGCCACTAGAGACTATACTAGTATATGCACTATACTCTGCAAGCCACTAGCACTTGCACCACCTTGCCTACAGCGCATGATGCTTGCACTGCAGAAGTACAATATAACCCTCATCCACAGACCAGGAAAAGAGATCCCAGTGGCCGACATGCTGTTGAGAAAATCTCTGGATGACAAGGACAGTTCACTATCTGAGGCTATGGAGACCCAGGTACACACTGTCATTAGCACAGCTCAGGTTCAGTGAATACTGGAACCACCGTGATGAAATCACAGAGGCAGACAGACTTCTTCTGAAAGGCGAGAAGATAATAATTCCACGCAAACTCAGAGCAAACATGCTACAGTGTATACACACGGGACATTTCCGGGTGGAGAAGAGCAAACACAGGGCCAGAGACATAATGAACTGTGACATATGCCAAACACATCGCAACGCCAACACAAAGGAAGCCGTGCTCTCACAGGCCATCCCAGAGAACCCATGGCAGACTGTAGCAACAGACTTGTTCACATGGAACTCAGAGAACTACATCATCATATGTGACTACCTCAGCAGGTATTTTGAAGTTGAACGCTTGCACAACATCACCACAGCTGCTGTCATCCACAAAATGAAAGCAGTATTCGCTAGACATGGCATACCACGAAAAGTTGTCAGCGACAATGGGGCATGCTACAGCTCACATAAATTCCATCAGTTTGCAGAGTCATGGGGTTTCCAACATGTCACCTCAAGCCCGCATTATCCACAGAGCAAGACCAGACCCGCCCACTAAATCCTGAACACAGAAATCTTGAAACACAGTTTGTGAAGACTAGCTCCACAATTCAAATCTAAATGGTTGAAATCCTTTTTACACCTTTTTTAGAAATACATTTATGACCTATTTGATGTATTTAGAAGAAAATGTCTGAATTCACTTTACACGGTCTTTAACATAACTGCAGTGTAAATTCACTAATATTCAATATGCACGAACACAGCACACTACAGTTAAATGAGTATTTTTATTATTTTTTTCTCATAAGATGATATTCAGACTTACAAAGTTTTACAACACATTTGTTATTTATGGAACAAGTGGAGTGAAAGCAAACTTGATGTAAAATCAGAACAAATTACAGTCAGCTCATCGTGAAAGTATGTAAGAATGGATGCTTAACTGGCACATGCTAATGTTTATTACATCTTAGAAGCAGATTTGCATTGAATTCGGGCTTACTTACAGTGAAAATGCTGAATGAAGACTGGTACATATGGTATATGGGAACCACGCAAACCACAATATGGGTGGTGAGTCTCCCTGCAGTGTTCCAGAGCCTCCACCCAGGACTTCTTCTGCGCCACTGTGGTAATATGAAAGGAATGAATTTTGTTTTGTCTTCGTCCCAATTGTTGGTTGTCCACCAACACAGTTTTGTTATGCAATGTATCCCTCTCCGGACCATTTCTAAGCAGTAATGTTGGGATCTCAGTAAAGACTGATCCAACTTTGGAGAGGGTCTTCACCTGCAGCTATTTTGATCTTATCTTGATTACTCTGGCCTCTAACAAAGGGAAGATCCGTGTGCTATCAAGCATTCAAAGAAAAATTATAAATGTTTTTCACAAAGCGCTCAATAGCTGTACATAGAAAAATTAAAAAGATAATTATCTCCGGTCGTTGCTCTGTAGCTCAGGCTGAGTTTGTTTTCTTTAGCCGTGTTTTCTCTGTTGTGGTGCCACTTAAGTCTAAGGGTTGTTAATGAAAGGTCAATGCATGTACTTTGATTTACACAAGCAAATATGCTCTTCATGTTAGATTGAACACCTGAAGAGAGAAACACATAAATTACATGAAAACATAAATATGGTTGATCTGTATCAAAAAATAAGTGTTTTTTATCAACTTGTGCCTGTTATTGCTGTTTTAGCTTCCAGTGAATGCGATACGTACATTCAAGCAACATTTGAACATCAGACATCAGACACCTTACATGTTTGAGACAACCAAACCCAGCCCTTTTCAGCCTGCGTTATCGGATTTGGAGACTTTCTGGCCAAATCCAGAATTTCAGCAGGTGTCCATGGTTTGTCTCTCCAATCATTATTTTAGGAGCATTTAAGAAACCTGTCTTTTTTGTGTTGAGGCTTCATCTGTATTGGCACTTTTGGAACTCTTCATTTCTCAATTAACTCTTCGTCTGTATCAAATTCTGGTTCACCTTCACAGCTCTCATCTGATGCATCTGAGTCTCCAGCCTCTGCTAAGAGAGCTATTATTGACTTTTTAAGCCAATCTTTTGATTTCTTTGTTTCTGATCCTGATTTTACAATGCTATCCTTTTCTTTTGGCCTAACAGTTTCTTCAGCATCCAGCTTCTCTCTTTCCTGCTTGGCCGTTTTGCAGCTTTTGCTAGCTCTCTCTCTCCGGTCAAGCCCTTTCTGCAGCTTCTGCTAGCTCTCTCTCCTGTCTAGCCCTTTCTGCAGCTTCTTCTCTCTGTTCCTCCATCACTGCAGCAGCATGCAGGAGAAAATCTGTATTGGTTGTGGCTTGCTGTAAACTGGCCAACTCAATAGCTCTTGTCTGCAAAGCTGCTTCCAGCATAGGAATATGATGCATCTCTACACGGGCAGCAATTTTCTCTGCGGCAGCTTCAACTCAGCAGAGCACCTTTCAGGTCTTCTCTCATCCACATGCACTCCATATCTCTGACGAGCCACAGTTATCCACACTTGCATGCATTCTCTCACGTAAGCAATGTTTGTGAATCAATTTGTGTCTTTCTAGACTCCAAACTACTACCTGTGCTGGACATGTCGTTGCCCATTTTTATCACATTACAACATCAGATACACATACAATTTCAACAGCATCTAGGACTCCAACTCCTCTTTTACAATAGCAGCAGTGTTGGTTTGAAGCTTGGAATATACATGTATACACAAATTTACCGGCGCCCAGGCTCAAACAGAGCCACGTTTCCCAAAGGACACAGAGCAGATAGTCCACAATCTTGATTTAAGCGAAGTAGAGTCAATTACTATCCCTGAAAATGTCTTTTCTTACAGCTTAAACCTCAGGCCGGTCCCCCTGTGCCGAGTGCAGCCCGAAGCTTCCCCAGAAATCAAAACAGCCACACTGTGGCCCTACAAGGGGTCGGAAACACAGAAACTCGGTCTGACCCTCCAACACCACACACTCTGCAATTACAACCAATTGTTGTCAGTCACATTGATTCTGATACAGTATCCATGTTTTAGTCAAATGGATATTTCGTTTTGATCAATGTCAATTTATGGGCTTTCTTACTTTTGCCTTTGTCAGTTAGCAAAATTAAAATCAAAAGGTTCTTTTATTTTGATCTCGTCAAACACCGACATGGTAAGGCATAAAATTTAAAATGAGCACTTACCCAGCTGTTGTTGAGATCCTGCTTCGTGATGCCAATTGTTATAGGTTTTAATTATGCAGCCCATACATCAATGGAGAGAGTAGACAGGAGTCTTGGATGTCGTGCATTGAAAAGGTTTATTTACTTGATCAATGAATGATCAGTACACGTTATGTTCTGATGCTCCCTTCAATACATATTTCGAAAAGGAGTGTGTTTTTAGAAGACTTTTTTTTGCAGTAACTTTTTTTGTTGTTGTTATTTTTGCCTTTATTGGTTAATGTGCAGTGAAGAGGCAGAGACAAAACAAGGTGAGGGAGATGGTCCAACATGCAACAAATGTCCTAGTTGGATAAAAACAGAGACCACAGTCACAATTACATTGCAGTTTTCCCTGTTACTATGTTTTTTTTATTTTTGCCTCCCTTCTTAACTACCACTTTGGTTTCATGTGAAGTTTATTACATTTTAATACAATAATACATTGTTCAGATTAAATGAACATAGATTAACTAGATTAGAACAAAAATCAAACATCATCAAACAAATAACAACACTCTTTTAGAAGATGATGGTGTAGACTTATGTTATAATTATGATGTTGTCAAGCTGTTGTTGGCAACAACATAACTGGGTGTCTGGCGATATGCTGCTGTTGGTTTTATGTGCTGAGGTTTCTAGATATCTTCTGCTGCAGACATCTCAGTACTATGGAGATAAAGTCAATCATTTTCAAAGTTTCAGTCAGATACACTTTCTATGTTCTACCAAACACTAAATAAATATATTTGAACCTGACAAGCTGAAAACACATGTGACATATCACCTTATGAAGTTGATATGGTGAACATGTTATCAAACAGTTGCCTATTTACACATTCAACAGGCACAGAGTAACATTTGGGTCGTGTTTCTGGCAAAAATGCACACCAGCTCCTGAGGGAAACATCTGGAGTTTTTGCAGCTGAATTAAAAAGAAAACTCCTATTGAAGGTAGAGTACAATGCATGTATCAGCTTGAAAGGAGGTCATGAATGCAGTGAGAGAGAACATACATTGCATGTTCTGTAATTATTTGAGCAATAGTGAATGTGGAAATGTAAATGTGTTAAAGTGATAGTCCTGCCTAAGTCTGACAAATCCCTCGCTGTCTTGTTCATTTGTCTCACCTCCTATTAGTTGACTGATTAGCTCCCAGGCACGACATGCAGTTTCCCATACAGCTGTTTCAGCACTCTGTGTTCACACTCTGCTGACCAGCTTTCGTTGCTTGTCAACACATGTCGCTATGCAATTATGTGGTGAGGGCAAGGTATTAATTACACATTTGAGAAAACAAAATATTTAAAAAATCCCCCTAATACCTCTTGGACTCAAATTCAGTGAGAGATGATAGATTCACTGGGGAAATGTAATTAGGGGTCAGAGACACTCCTTCAGCTTCACACAGCACACAGACAGATACCAGTACACTGTGTGGGTGTGTGCCAGTAAGTCAGTGTCAGTTACTTTGTGTAAATCAATTCTCACGCTATCAAATACACAGGAAAAAACCCCAGAGCACTTATAGTGACATGATAAAAGTTATTCAGTATAAAGTGCAGACAAGTGACTCTGTACAATATTCAACTATAAGAGCAATTTGAAGTGATTATGCTTCTGCTGAAGCTGTCTATTCCTGCTCTTACTGACTGGTAGATCATTTAGAAATGGTAGAGATCAGATGCATTTGTAGTTAGCTAAGTTGGAACCTACGTACGCAAACTGCTTTTTTTAGTCTGGTTATGTCAGACTCTGACTCAGAATATTAACCCTCTCTTTACAATTTTTGATTTTAGTTTAAGCATCTCTAAACACAGTAACCATACTTTTCTGGGGACTGAAACAGCCGTACCATGACCACTTCCTCAAAAGGGAATTCTGGAGCACTTTCCGATGGGAGCATGAGCCATCTCAATGTAGTAGATGAACGAAATCAACCAAAGTTGCTCGCAATAAGCTGGCGACTAAATTGAGATCCAACCTGGACTACTGCAACAGATTTCATTGCATTTGGCCAGTGGACCTTCTCCCTGTGTTTACATTCTGGCTCCAAACACAACTAACCAGTGAGTGGAGTGAACATTTTTACTCTTTTAGTGGTGTCATTTGGTTCAATACATTTTTTGGGAAGCACCCTCACTCTAGCATATGCTAACACACGACAAAGACAGAACACAGCAGACTGTGTCACTGCAATGATTCTACATAAAATTCTGACCTAATGATATTTGAGAAGGGAATCACTAAAGCAATTCAAATTCATCCTGGGTGGTAAATGAATATCTGTACCCAGTTTTGTGATAATCCATCTAATAGTTGTTGAGATATTTCAGTCTGGACCAAATTGGTGAACCAGCTGGCCGACACTGCCATCCATAAAGCCATGATGCTCGGTGGAACTGTTTAAACTGTATATTGGTTGTAAAGTCATCACAACATAATTACCCTGTTCTTAAAAAACCTACACACTAAACACCCTTTAACTCCCTTCACATTATCTCTGAGTTTAACTCATTATTTTAAGTGTCCACCAACAGTGTCATAAATACACTGTACAGTATAAAGAAACCACTGCTTAAGGTCTCACAGTCTCGGTCTATTAACATGACAAGTAAATCATATGAGTACTATGAGCACTAAAGAGGCCAATGCTTTGTTCCAGATTTACAAGCGTGCCAGGGCCAGGGACAAGAAATTGATGTTCTCTCGCTCAAAATAATTATGAATAATGGCTCACATTCAGGAATCTCAAAAAGAGAAGGGGAAAAATGAAGATATGCTACATAAATGCTGAAGAGCAATTATAAATAATAGAGAAAATAAAAGATGAATAATTGCCATCTGACAGATGTGGGAAGTGAATCTTAAGGGAGGGATGACAAAAGACATCAAGGTTATTCAAATAGGCATAAGACTAGTAGTAGACTGAAATCAATGATGTTTTCAGACATATAGCCCCAGTATTACAGTATGTGTTAAATAATGACTGTAAATGTAATATAGATAAATTCAGTAGAAGCACATATATGAAGACTGAAAGGTACTAAGATAGAAGTTGTTTTTTGTCTGACGAAACCAATTACAGGAATCTATAATCAAATTGTTGCCACTGGCTACGCTTAGTCCCATGTGCGACTGATTCATGAAAGTACAGCCCTGGAGGTCAAATAGGATTAAAGCATGTTGTGTAAATGAGGTTCTCTGAATTTATGGATCAGAAGGTTGACTCATAAGCACATTTCTTCCTCTGCTTCGCTTTCAGAGCAGCCATGGTGCTGAATGTCATAACAACAATTTAACGATGCTAATTAGGTTTTATACATAAAACCATAATTGTATTGAACATATTCTTGCCTGCATGGCTTGGAAAGGAGTCACGTTACCCCAGAAATGAAAAACATCAGTTAAAAAAGTCAGATTAAAGGAACCGACTGTGAGATAATTCATCAGTCTTTATCTCCTGTTTCTGTTTTCTCTCTGCCTCCTCCCAGTGGTGGTGAGGCAGAGATAGTCAACCGTGAGGCAGGTGAGTGTGTATGTTCATTATGTTTATTCATGAGTATGTGTGTGAGAGTTTAATGAGTGAAGGGGTCTGACTGCTCTCTGCCCATGGGCCAACTGCATTATTCAGAATAGAGATAAGAGACTCCACACTCTGGATCTCTCTGATACTGCTTAAACTCACTGTGGCTATAGACACACACACACACACACACACACACACACACACACACACTACTCTTTCTTAAATACACAAATACACAAACATCATCTACAGTGAACATCTGATAGCCTACTGAATAACCTTCAAAACCCACAAGGACAGAGACTCTGGATACCTTCATCTAAAAGGATAAGGCTGGCAGTGTTCTACATATTTTTCTTATCGTCAATAAATCTCATATGCAGGGCCAAACCAACAATGAATTAATTCTAATTACCAAGATTGTGTGTATATCCAAAGTCTGATATACTGTATTTCTCTGTGCTGTAGACCTCCATTGTTGTCCAACAGCTAGTAAAAGCATGTTTATGAGCTTCACTGGGTTCTTCACCACAATGAGCTTAGAAACTATTTTTTCCCTTTATATTTTTCACATTTCTTTGGTGATTCCATTTACTGTATAAATGTGGAAGAGTGAATGATAAAAACGTACACTTGCATGTGAGCTGTATGCAATTTTTTTGAGAAATTTACAATGTAGCACAAGGTCAAGAGGTTGTGATATGTGCACAATAATCTAGCAAAGTTCTGTAAACAGAACTGCAATCCTGTGCTGTACAAAGAAAAATCTCTCCTGAGACCATCGAGCCTAGTATTCTGAGAAGAATTGAATTTAAGATTATTAGATGATTTAAGATTATTATATTAATTAGAATTGGTTTAAAAGCACAAACCAAATGACAATGCACCTCAATCGGAATAAACAGGCCCAAACTGAATGGAATTTCATTCGGTTTCAGAGGGGTAGAATATTCCCTTTCCCAAACTGATCCAAGGTAAAATTTGATCATGTAAATGGTGAAACAGAAAGTTGTCTCACTGCGTTCTTTCTGCACATGCTTCGCCTTGACATAGCCTAAATGCACATTGACGTTTCTTTACTTGTAGATATGGTGGCTTCCAAGCAGAGCAACTAGTCCACAGCGGAGAGTTTGTTTCTAATCACACTCTAAAAGACTTAAATATAATCACATGTTTAGATTGAAGAAAAACAAGAAATACTGAGCTGTTCAAAAAAGACCATGAAAAACTGATGGAAGCTAGGATAAACCATAAACAACAGCAACTGTGCTAATCAGTTGACAGATCTCCATCCTTGGTCAATCCTTCTACTTCTACAGTAAGTAATTTCAAAGCAAATTAAAGACATACTCAACTGATTTTAAAAGAGTTACAAAACACAATAACAAATAAACTCACTGTACTGAACTGCCTGATATTTAACACATCGTGTCATTTCACTCATTTATTACTTTTTAAGGAATGTAATGTTTTTATGTAAAAATATTGACTAATAATGCAATAACTCTTCAGAACAGAAATAAATAAATGTTATAATCTGAGTACTTATTACATTATCTATCGCACATGCTTACACAGTTTTGGAAAAATACTGGGCCAAAAAAAAAAAAAAAAAAAAAGTAGGTTTAAGCCTCTGGGAGAATTATAAAAATGGCCAAATGAGTTAAGCTAGATTAATGGGCACTATATGTACACAGCATTTGCTGTATTAAAAAAATTGTGGGTCACATAACATCATGTACAACTCATCACAGATGTGCTGGGTTGAGATCAAGGGAGATTATTTTTTTTAATTTTATGGTTTTTGTAACGTGGAGGACATAACTGTTTTAAAAATAAGCGAGTGTAACTAATAAAATGTATTATGGGTGTGCTATATTTTTTGTGTCATTAAACACATTTAACATTTACCCAGAAAGGCAGAGAATCTCTGCTGACATTTTTCTTTGTGGAACATTGAGAACTTAGACACGAAAGCCTAGAGAGAATTTTTTTATGGGATGTGCTTTATGTGTTCTTAGAAATAATTTTGCATCTAAATCACTTTACCTGTAACCAAGAACACCAAGCAACACATGAAAAACACAACAAAAGAACATCTGTGGGAGTCTTACATTGTGAGGCATTGACCCAAGGTGACAGTGTTTCGACAGTATGTGTAATTGTAAGTCCAAGGGAAGGTCAAGTGGCTTTCCTGTCCCTAAGGCTCCCTTGAGGTCAGATAAGCCTTACCTCATTAATATTTACACACACACACACACACACACACACACACACACACACACAAGAAAGAAGCATGGGGCCAAATCTCTATAAGCAGCCCTGATGAGCATAATTAAGCCCAGTAAAAGCAAGTGATTAGCCTCAGTCTGAAGCCACAAAGACACAGAAAAACACAGGGACTTAGGCAAGACTTGTACGTGAATAGCACTAACGAGCACAACAAAAGACAAAGGTAAATAGCAATCACTGGAAAGCTGTGGATACAAAGTGGGGCCCACTGTGTCTCCCACCAAGCTACACAGTACACTAGCTTGCTCACAGCTGTGTGATACAATGATTTTCCAACACAGTTCAATTGAGATGGTCAGTAGTTACAGGCAGAATTCCCAGAGTCCAACTGTATATATTAACAGTGAAGGTTTTGATTCCAATCATCGGATATGATGGAAATGAATATAGCATGTGATTGTATTGTATTTTAATTATATTTATTATATTAGTTATATTCACTGCAGTATTCTTTCATTTGCTTTGTAAGACAAGTGATGGTGGGCTGTGCACATACTTACTGTACATAATAGAGTTTAAACTAGAACTTATATTTTGCCTTATCTTACAACTGAATATGGGACTACTCCATTTCGAGCCCTGAGCAGGGTCATCCCTATGTTCCCGCAGCCCTATGTCCCCCCCATTTCTAAGAAATTCTCCTCCCATCAAAATTAGCCCCTATGTTCTCACAGCCCTATGTTCCCACAGCCCTATGCTTACCCAGCCTTTTGTTCCCTCAAGGATTTTCCACCAAATTAGGCCCTATGTTTTCGCAGGTCTGCATTCCTATAGTACAGGTAAGGCCATTCCCTAATGCCCATAATGTGCTGTTGCCCCCCCTTGCTTGAAAGACAGTTGAAATTCTTTATGTTATTATTAAACTGAGGGAACATAGGGTTGTGGGAACATAGGGCTGTGAGAACATAGGGTTATCGGAAAACAGGGCTGTGAGAACATAGGGTAGAGAGAACATGGGGCTATGGGAACATAAGGCTGTGGGAACATAGGGTAGAGAGAACATAGGGCTGTGGGAACATAGGGCTATGGGAACTCCCAACTGAGCAAGCTAACCAAGTAGGCTATGACTTAGCTGTGTGAAAACCTAAAAACATTTATGATTCTATTTTGAAATCTATCTGCATGAAACAACAGGCACAGTTAGCACCTCGTTGGTGAAAATAGTGGAGCATTTAGCAGCTGAAAAGCCAGATATTTCCCTCAGAAGTTGATACGACTCCAAATTGAATGATAACATTGTCTCGTAACTGCTGGATGTGTAAATAAGCAGCGGTTGGCCATCACCTTAAAAGCTGCCCTCAAGTGGACAAAAAAAAACAACAGTTAATGCAACTATAAATAAAGCTTTAATGTTGATATGTTTGAGTTTGCAGGGCTGCTGTTAATAACCTCACTTAATGATCCTTTCCTTTTTCTATCTTTTAATTAATTAGAAATAATGACAGGAGTAAAAAAGTTAAGAAGCAGTCCTGCTTTACCATGTATGAACACTCATGAAAGGTGACAACCTTCTGTAAAACACTACCCATAAGCCCTGCTAGTTTTATGGCTCACATGCAAATGACTTCATTAGCGTTGCATGTTGTGCAGGTACTCACTCCCAAGGTGATTAGCTTAAGCAAGGTGTGACTTCTCAATGACACAGACCATGTTAAAGGCAGCAGGCTTAAATTGCTCCTGTCCTAAATGTGGGGTAATATCTTCAGTCAGAGAAATTATATTGATGATGACTTGATTAATGTACATGTAAGCTCAGCTCAAGATGGAAATAAAATGCATACATTATATATGTGACTAATGCAGGGCTCATCTCAGTACTTCCCCTGGCTCATTTGTAATGATTAATTACACGTAGAGGGATTGTGGGTAATTATCTTTGAAAATATTCATTTGCAGGGTCAAAGGGTATTCGCTATATACTAAAAGCATTCAAGCTAATATATACGGTCTTTCACCCAATGGGAATAGATAGCATATGTATAATAAGCTACATAAGATTTTATGGTGTGAAGAAAATCAGAGGGCTAATTTAGCAGCAGCACACTGCAACCACACAGAAATGCCTTGAAACTGGAAAAAATCTTTGAACTAAAATGACATGAAGAGATTGTGTGAGAAGTGTGAAAACATTTGAGTGATCTAAAAAGCACTTTTCATTGTCACACACTGTCACTTTTCTCTTTTTATCTTCTAGTCATCATCTTTTTGCTACAGCTGTCCTATTCTGCATAGTAGCATCAAAAGAAAATTCAAGCTTTATTTGTGCTAAACAAAAGGAAAATATTGCCTTGTGGTATCTTGAAGTTCTTGTGTGAACACAAAAAACGCATCCGCCGGGAGGCTGTGACATGACATTCATTGGGGACACTATGAAGACAGATGAAAATAGAACAGCTGTTCCCTACTGTAGATATAATCTATGGTTCTTGCCCATCTGCACCTGCACCTGCACCTACACACACACAAATACAGGACACTGACACTGACACACACACACACACACACACACTCACACACACACACACACACACACACACACACACACACACACACACACACACACACACACACACACACACACACACACCGTGTCCCTAGCTATTTCAAATACCCCCACTGAATCTGAAGGATGACTGCAGTTTTTCCTTAAGAAAGCTGCAGCTTTGTTGCTTTTCCACCACCTGCTCCTTCACAGTCCTGTGGAGCCTTGGCAAAGACAGATAGTCCGTCCAGATGTGTCATGATCTGGGATTTATACAATACCTGCAGGCAGGCACAACAAATTGTTTGTAATTTATAACACACATGTTGCTCGAGGCTGGATTGATGTTCCTGTATGTTCCCCCTGAGGCTAAATTAAAGTTTATGTTCACTAACATTCAATGTATTATATAATACCATATGGAACGCACACATTAAAAAAAGTTATGTATGCATAAACTTTTCCATGAAACGTCTTTTCAAAATATGTTAGTCTATTCAACAGACCAATGAATTTCATAGTATTTCTTATATTAGTTAGTCTGGTGATGACAGTGTTCACCTGCTGTCGTATATTATTAAGAGGCTGCATGGCAGCTAAAAAACTGCTGATTATGAGCAGAGTTGTGGCAGTAATGACAGTCAGTTTGTCTGAGATGACTGGAAGTGCAACTGGAGCCTTAGATATGAAGATGGTATGGTAATAATAACAATCCAATATGAGACACATGAAATTGTCCATATTTTCGCAGGAATCCAAGCTGGACCAGACAGGGTGTTGGTTGAGGTGGATAGAAGTGAAAGGAAAGTTTGAGTGAAGAAAAAATAGGGTTTCTGCTGAGCAGCTGTTGTAAACTATTCATCATCCAACCTTCTCCTCTTGTGTGGGATTTGATCCTTCTAGCTTCTTCCATTGTTTTTGCTTCTCCCATTTTCACAAAGAAAATGCTCTGTTAAACATGTCTCTCTTTGTCAAGACTGGTTTTGGTGAAATCATTGATCCATGCAGCACTTTGCCATCACTAACTCAGTTTTTCCCTATGTTAGAACAGCTGGTACTGAGGCCTCTTAATTTAGATTTTTAAATATTCTCACTTTAGACCTGTTTTTAATGGCCTCACTTGACATCCTCAGCTGGACAGCTCCTCAGTGAACTTTCACAATGGTGAATTGAACAGTGACAAACTTGGCCTCATCCAGCTCTGTCTTCAGGCACTTGCACTCATGCTACAGAATGTGTTGACAGTGACACAAGGCACAGTTGTGTTTTGTGTCACTGTCAACATGAATTATTGGAACAGAGTAGTCAGAAAACCTAATATGAATAGAGCCTGTGACAAAGGCAAAATTCCAAATAAGGCAACATTGTTAGAAACAGAAACCTTGAAATACAGACTTTCTGTTTCCATGCACAGAAAAGGTAAGCCATCAATTCTCCATGTGCACCTTGTACAAAAGATTAAACCATATATCATAAACTGATTGGTGTAAATAACAAACTATGAATTGTTTAGCTTCAACAAAAAACAAAGCAGCAGTGACTATCTCGCCATAAATCAAAGAATAACTCACTTTATTTTTGGTTCCCTGACGCCTAGAATTCATAACTTTAGATATTTGACTGATTCAGTAATTAATTGTTACAGGGTATTAATTGTATCCAAGTAATACTTGTAATTTCCCGGAAACTTTCCGGTGGTGCCCCATAATGAATTTTTTTTTGTAGATTATAGATATTAATATCCATAATTCGCTACACAACTAAGCAGCGATACATGACTTGTCCCCCACTAGGCATACAGGACAGAGGAAGTTGGCTTCTCAAAGTTGAAATCAATGGCACCCTTCAGCCTCTCTGTGTCCTTTGTCACTTGTTTCATGAGATCCTGGAACTTCTTAAGAATGGTAAAACAAGTCAGATGAACTTTAACCTCAGCTTTTTTCTGTTTTAAGGAGTCTGGTGTGTCCCTTTTGACACTGGTGTGTGTCCCTTTTGACACTTTTTCAGTGTCAAGTCAAGTGGTACATCAGATGAAAAGTCAGCAATCACCAAGGTCATTATTATTCATCTCCTGAAGACAGACAAGGAATGTTTTGGCCACATTTATGGCAATAATGTATATGTCACTCAAAAAGTAGACAACAGACCAGTAGACAGGCAAATAAAACAACTGACTGACATTGTCATTATACAGCTGTGCCCTTACCACCCACTGATGAAAACAGCTTTATATCCTGGCTCTATTTTTGTTGTGTTTTTTTGGGGGGATGGCTGGGTTCTAACTCTAACCCAACCTTAACCTTAACCAACCATGACTATGACCACTGACCTAAAAAATGTCATTTTACCAATTGGTGATAAAGCTTTTTGTCTCCAATTGCACACAATGTCCTGAACTTAGTTACTCACTGGTCCTAAGTTTGAAATTTGTCCCTGACAGTAGCCTATGACACACACACACACACACACACACACACACACACACGCACACGCACACACACACGCACGCACGCACACACACACACACACACACACACACACAGTTTTGTCCAAACTTATGGCAATAATTTATCTGTCACTCCGGATCAAAAGTAGATGGCAACAGACCAGACAGGCAGATGAAACTGACTGACATTGCCATTATACAGCTGTGCCATTACCACCAACTGATGAAAACTGCAATTAGTAATGTGTCCTCATTACCTGGCTCTATTTTTGTTGGTTTTTTTAATGTACTATGCCACAACCAACACACACACACATACAGACCTACAGCAGTCTCTCTTTTTTCTCTGCTTTGCTCGCCTGCCCTCCCTGTCTGTGCTCCTCTACGGTCTGCTCGGTCCTCCTCTGATAGCCCTGGTTCTGTTAATCACTTCATAGTGCATCCTCACCCATATATACACAGTGTGAGAGAGAGAGAGAGAGAGAGAGAGAGAGAGAGAGAGAGAGAGAGATGCACAGGGGCCCGGGAAGGGGAGTAATAAAGCCAGCTAAATGTTTTCAGCCGGGCTCTCCATCATGTTACCAAGTCGACCTTGGCTGGAGCGGACAGGTTAGCCCGCTGGAGACTGACTCAGACTGAACAGAAGGGGGAAAGGATGAGTGTATGTGTGTGTATACTCTCTGTGTATGAACACAAAAAACAAGTATGAAGGGTACAATAAAGTGAGGAACGGACAGATGATGTGGGTGCATTTGTCTCTGTCCCAGTCTGTATCTACTTTTGTGTGAGTATTTTAAGGGGAAAGTGAAAAGGAAGGAAGGAGGGATATAAATTAAAGGCTTATGAAAAAACACATATAAGAGCATAAATGAAGAGGAAATCAGAGAAACTGACATAATGTTGGATGATGGGAAACAGAATACAATAACGTGACAAAAACAGGAGAAGAGACACAAGGCCTCGGGGTGTGTTGTATGACTGAGAAAGAGAGCTGAGGGTTGAAGTGTCCATTAGGCATTCAAATGACTCCATGCTGACTTGTTCGTTTCATAAACAAACCAATCTTCCTTTCTTACCCTCACAAAGGTACCACTTCTTCTTAACCACTAGACAACAAGGTCAAAGACTTTATTACAGGAGGTTTGCAGAGAGGCACTGCACAGTTATACAGCCTCACAGCACCATCATGAGATTCAGACTCCACATGTTCAGCTATGTGAAATAATTGCACCCCTGTATTATATCCCTCTTTCTTCTCTACCTCCAAATACACAAAAGCACAAACAGCTTCATGGCAGGAGCATTTTCCATTCTGTATGCACATGCAACAGTTTTATAGGTCAAATTTATTGTGTTGTTTGGCTGAGTTGTTTTAGTAGGGTACAAGACACAGGCCTTTGACATCCCTTGCACAATGTCTGTACTATTTATGACTGCTTTAACCCTGATGTGAAGAAATAAACTTCTTTTGCCTCCAGCTTTCAGCTATAAAACACATCAAAACATAATTTTCAGCAATATAACTATTTTCTGCTGTGGGCTTGTAAACAACATTTGTCTTGTTTTACCTTTGGTAATTAGCCTATACGTGAGTCTCTGACCCCCATCTCTTGTCTCACAAAAGGAGGTTGTCAAAGAAAAGTCTTGCTTTTTCCATGCCCACTACTTTGTTGCTCGTGTCCTGGATAGAAATAATGTATAATACAATATAACAGTATAGTTTTATCCTCTGCATATAAAAATGTCCTTCCGAACTAAAGAAAAACTTTGTACGTCAATATGCAGAGGGCTGAACATCCACCTTCCACCAATAAAGCCTGTATACGAGTGGCAGCTTCAGCCCCAAGCCTAAATAAATTTCCCTTGATAGCCTCTGTCTCTCTTTAAACCAATATATGTCCTTTACTTTAAAGTTTTCCTCCTTTTTGCATTCAAAAGGGAGGATGTCTAAGTGTGCTCCTGCTGTGAGTGTTTATCTGTGTACACAGCTGGGGTCAGGATGTGTGTTTGAGCTGCAGTCTTGATCAGGAAAATGTTATTAAAGGAAACTGCAGTCCAGTGTGTAGCTGGAGTGTATTGTGGCCAGGCAACTCAGTCTTACAGCAAAACGAATCACAGCTACTTTGGTCCACAGTGCAATGTGTGTGCAGTACAATGTGTGTGCAGTACAGTACAATTTGGGCTCATAAATTGTGAGATAGCTACGTTTTTTCTGCCCTATTCTTTTCTATAGGACTGCGTTCATGTCACGTGACATTCAAGTTTTTGTCTGCGAAAACAAATAAAATGGCTGCCATTCCTTAAATTCTCTGTGTAAAATGTAATATTTTAAGATTTAGACCTTAAAATGTGTTTTGATGACATTTCTAGTGAGAAATATGCATTTTGTTTTCACAACCTCTGTTCAGTGAATGTATATGATGTCTAGTTTATCACTTATTACAAAGTAGTTTTCAAGTGTGCCACACAATTGTAGGAAGAGAAGAGATTTAGAAGAGCAGTTATATTGGAGACAGGCCAATGAGGTTACATTTAACAAGTGATTTGAGATTGTTAACAACAAATGATCTGTGTGTTTTTTCACTGGACGTGCTCATTTGAATGAATAGATTCATTTATAATTCCTGTGTATCTTATAACTTCATTGAGTTCACCAGTGCGTTTTCAGATTTTCCAAGATGATTGTCATTTTGATTCCCATCAGAAATGAAAATTTAAAGACAGAAAAAGAATGCGTGCTGTTTATTTAACAACAGGAATGACACCTTTTTCCACCACGAACAGCAAAGCACACATTTTGAAACACTTGGGGTTCATCCTGTCATCCTCAAAAGGAACAAGAGTTAAAAACATTCTGAAAACATTGCAGTAAACCATTTAAGCAGGGTGCCCTGACTATTTGTATGTCATTCTCTGTTGTGCCTCACTTCAGCATAACTTCAGATGACATGTTGCCGTTGGCCTGTGTGACCCCTGTTGTCCATGAATTACATCACGATACATCTCTTACCTCATCAGATCTGTGATCATGGCCGGCTTCACGTAGGCTTTAATGGCTAAGCTGGAAGTGAGGGAAGAAAACACACTGTTAGTTCAGCTCAAATCATGCTGGCTGCACTGGGTATTTGAAGCCAAACAATGGCACTTTAATCCATGGTGGAGCTGACAGTGACAGCATACAAATTGGAAAAAATGGGGTCTGTGGGCTGCTTCACAATATAATAAATCAAATAGCATCATGGCTGAAAAGTATACTAAAAGTCTACATTATTAGTATTTGATGTGACTTGAAAAATTTTCTGCAGCTGGATAAACCTGTGAAATGCTTTCAACAGAGCTGCAAAGATGTACAATACCAGTTAAAAGTTTGGAGACACATTTGAATGGGAAGGTGTGTCCCGATCTTTGGCTGATACTGTAAGTGACAAAAACACCAGATGCACCAGATACATAAGCTTATTAGCATCATGGTTTCAAACACAGATTCCAACATGAAGCAGGAAGAAAAGATTGAGACTTACAGTAGGTTAGCGAGATGACCTGTCAGCTAAAGAGAGAAATAAACTTTTTTTTCAATATGTATTAATCCTACAGTTTAAAAAAGCAGGCCCAAATGTCTGACCAACTTGAGAGCTCATTTTTTATATTTCTTTCTCTATCCATCTTCATTAAAGACATTGTTATTTTAATGAGGTATATCTGTCTGTCTCTGTCTTTTTGTGCTGTTATCTACAGTACTTACGTTTCATTGTGAAAGATTTAAACTCTTGTCACACAACACTGATCTGAATAAGAAATGTTTGGAGGAGTTTGGAAGAATATTTAACATAATTCGGATTTAGTGCACTTAAAAAATTATATATAAAAACAAAAACAAAGACTTTCTTTAGCTCAAAGTAAATTGGATACCCTGACAACTACTGCTTCCATCCTTCAGAAACCTTCATGCAGACAGCGGTCCACCAGTGGATTCCTTACCTTGATCAGTACCACAACTGAAGAGACATAAATATCTAAGACTGCTGGAAGGTAAAGGTAACACACTCACTGTAACTAGCATTAGCTAATTTTAGGTATAGTTATTAACCTGCCTGCAGCTACAATAGCGATTTTAAACTGCTCTAGCTGGATAAACAGTATTGATTGAAAGTTGATCACTGCTTAGGATCAGTCAATTGGGCACTTCCTTGGGTCAATTTTTAACTTCTGATAGAGGGATTGATCTGTTCCTCCAAAGAATAATAGAAAGGTCAATCCCAATGTCATCTTCCTGTTGTCTTGACTGAAGAGGAAATGGACCATAAAGACCATTTCTATGCTGGCCAATTGAAAGAGTCAGTATGAACTCGACAGGGCCATGCTTTTCTCTGTGTTTGTGCATAATAGTGTGGACTTGACACTTGAGCACAATTACTTGAGAACATATGGGCCTGTTGAAGCGTCAACTGGTCAAGGGAGGGATACTTCACAGTCTGCATAGCAATATTATAATGAGCTAGATTAGTACATCACCATGGTTCTATCCAACATCTGGCTCTGTCGGCCTGAGCTCATCACCCCAGTGCACCATAAGTGAAATATCTTTGTCAGTGCTCTTGAAGTGTCGGCTCGAGGTTTCTCTGGGGAAACCCTGCACAGATTGTCAAGATGCTCTTTATAAAAGTAACACATAAGTTCAGTAATTCAAGATGTCAAGAGATTCCTTGTTTTGTATGTGAAGAAATTGAATTTATCCTATATGATGCTTGGTGGTTTTCAACCCACTATTCCTGTTTGGCCCCTGATGAAGGTGTAAGCTGAAGTGTTGGGCTATGATTGAGCCCTGTGCAATTTGAATAAAGAAAAAGTTGATGAAACAAGCAAATCTGTGTGTGGCCCTCCTTCTTCAGTTATTTTCTCTCCAATTTACTGATATTCAATTGTGGTTGATAACTGTAATATTTTAGCATGCATACACTGAAGTACAACAGTAAAATACATATTTGATTCATAACGGGGTCTATCTGAGTTGACTTTGTTAGGAATGTGCTTATCCAATAATCAGCTGGTCTGATACTTAATTTAGATGACATCTTAACACTTAGAGCTGGAGCTCTAAGGGAAAGCTGAATTCACAATTGTTATCACAGTAGATGCTATTTGTATTATTTTACTTGCTTAACATTTCTCTGATATTTTTGAAAAAAGGTGTGAATTATGTTTAATATAAATGTTTATGCACAAAATTTCATGACAAAGGCAAACATCTTGTGCTCATTTGAATTGAAATTGTACCACCTATTTGCTGGGTATGAACATGTGTAACCATGAACTATGTTTGTGTGCGTGTACATTCTCATGACAGTGATGTACGTCATTCCATTCTTCTTCTGTCGTTTCCATCCATCTGCAGCTCTCTATGTCCTCGCCTCCTGTTGGGTTCTGGGACAGATCAGAGTAATGGAGGACTGAATGAATCCAGACACTGATCAGCTCCCCCACTGGACTTAACAAAAACGCTACTAAACTGTATAAAATCCCATTACTGGGAGACATACATAGTCTCTAAAGACTCTCCAGCTGATCCAGAATGCAGCTGCGCGTGTTCTGACAAAAACTAGAACGAGAGATCATATTACTCCCATTTTGGCTTCATTGCATTGGCTTCCCGTAAAATTCAGAATAGAATTTAAAACCCTTCTCCTCACTTTCAAAGCTCTTAATGGTCAGGCTCCATCATATCTTAAAGAGCTTATAGTACCTTATGTACCTACTAGAACATAGCGCTCCCAGCATACAGACCTACTTGTGGTTCCTAGTATCTCTAAAAGTAGAATGGGAGGTAGAGCCTTCAGTTATCAGGCTTCTCTCCTGTGGAACCATCTTCCAGATTTGGTCCAGGGGGCAGACACCCTCCCTACATTTAAGAGTAGGCTTAAAACTTTCCTTTGAGATAAAGCTTATTGTTATGGCCGGCCAGGCTTGTCCTGGACCAGCTCTTAGTTTATGCTGCTATAGGCTTAGACTGCCGGGGGACTCCCACTCCCATGATGCATTGAGTCCCCCCCCCCCCTCTCTATCCATCTTTCTATATCCATTAACATTCATGTACTATTAATGCATTCAATAACCTAAACTTCTTCCCCGGAGTTGTCTGTGCTTTCTCTACTCACAGGTAATCTGGGCCTCTAGACGTCCGGATGACGGATTCCAGTACCGGACCTTCTAGCTTCATTGTTGATTTTCATTGTGCTTCTTTCTCCTATACTTCCTCTCTCTCCTCACTTCCCCAACCGGTTGAGGCAGATGGCCACCCACTCTGAGTCTGGTTCTGTCTGAGGTTTCTTCCTGTTAAAAGGGAGTTTTTTTCTTGCCACTGTTGCCAAGTGCTTGCTCATGTGGGAATGTCGGGTCTCTTTAAACTTAAAACCTGAAGAGTTCGGTTTAGAACCTGCTCCATGTGTAAAGTGCCTTGAAATTACTTGTGATTATTAGTTTTGATTTGGTGCTATACAAATAAAGATTGATTGATTGCCTGCATAATAGAAGAAGTCCAATAATGTTCATTGGGATATCTGTTTTAGAAACAGTTGGGAGAAAAAAAAAGAATTACAGAGTGATTGAAGGTGCTGAGTGAGTGGGTGGGTCAATCTGCCTTTACAGTAAGCGATCAGTAAGACTTATGTCTTTATTACTTTGTTGTTGACTGTTCTTTGATGGATTATGAGGTTTTCAAATTTGCATATTTTAAACCTAACAGAACAACAACTCAAAAGTTCAGACCCAATTTTGTCTTATCAAAGGTAGAAAAATAGTTGCTTTTATCGAATTCTCTATAATTAAGGATTTTTTTTTGTCATATCTCCTTGTTTGAAGTATAAAATAGTATTAAAACACAGAAACATCAAGTTAGTTTATTTAGAGTTTATCAAGAGATTCTGATCAACAGGCTGCTTCGTAAATACTTATCCTAATGATAATTATGATGTTTTGTTTGTGTTGAAACTCTTTAACAGAGGTATTGATACAAATTTATTTTGGAGGTTGTAGTTCGTGGCACTGATTTTAAAAGTCCATATACAGTAGGTGTGGCTCTTCAGGTCACATGTTCAGGTATGTGTAGTGGCCCCTATTACTGATGGCAATCATCCTTGTGATACCTATAACTACTTGCCCCTCTTTTAGACACACACATACAGGAAAACCCATTCCTATAAAGCAGATAATCACTATCTACACTGAAGCTGCAATATATTTAAAACTCATGCAGTAAAGCTTATGTGGGAATTATGTGGAAAAAAGCAAACAGAGAATTAAAAACACATATTTCAGAACACTGTAGCACAATACATTATGGTAATAAAAAATTGCTTATTGCTGCCCACTTTCTGGAGAAGAACCACTCTATATCCTCATTCAAATTTATTGCTATTGAAAAAGTCAGCCTACCAAGAAGAGGCGGTAACTCAGATACCCCCTTGCTTCAGCAAGAGTCTTTCTGGATCCATCGTTTAAAGACCCTTGTTCCATATGTGTTAAATGTTTGATTTAAAATGCTTCTTTTGAAGTATCAGGGCATTATTTTTTAGGATTTCCTTTATTATCTTACTTTTCTGACTTACTATCCCCTGTATTACTAATATACACAAGATGAATGCATTACAGCATGCCATCAATGTATGGACTGAAGGGACAATTTAGCTGCATGTTTTCAATTTAGACATACCTGTGCTTAGTTCCCCACTGACACATTTTAATTAATAATACAGTAATTTGCTGATATTTCCTTCCTTTGTTCTGTTTTTGTTATTGCTGCAGTCTATATTTCTCTCCATTTCAGAGCCTTTCTTCTCCTTTTTTGCTCCCATATTTAAAAAAAAATCTTTTTTGATAAACTGTGGTCTCTGTCAGTGTCTAAGCTCTGAATGTTTCTCTGTCATTACTGTCGGCTGCAATACTCAAGTACCATTCAACACAACCCCGTTAGCGGCAGGTAGAGTTAGCATCAACAGCTAGCAGTCCAAATATATCTCATTCTTACATAAACATTTTGGCTTTCATTGCTCATTTTAAGACATCAGTCAGTAATAATAACTGTAATTATTGGTAACAACAGTACTAACTGTGTATTTTAACTTAAAAAGCTAGCTAATTAGCATGGTAGCTAAAGGAAAAAGACGATCTTTCGCTGAAGTCAAACAAACAATAATAACCTGACTTAAGGTTGAGCAACATTTCATGACCACTTCATTGTCAAATGGAACATTACAATTCTAAGGGGAAGTGCCTTTCCTACTGTGACATGTCAAAATGTCTGCTGTGAAAAAAGTCTGTGCGTGGGTGTTTTGTGGGCCTTTTATTAGTTTTAAGTTTCATTTTTAGAATATTTTTTCTCTCTTTCATGTGCATGTCAACCATTTTTATAAGTTGGTACAGCTACTGTACAAATGGTTGGGCTTAACGGGGCTTGGCAATGCACGGAGATGTCTTCACCAGTCATCATCTGCAATAAACATGGCCATTACATAGTATAACAAAGACTGTAAGTATGCATTTTTCTTATGTGTGTTTGATTAAAATAACTTTGTTCTGTGTCTGTGTGTGATATTGTGTCTTATGTGTTCCCTGCATACTACAGAGGAGAGGAATGTATAAGTGTGACAATGTGTGTGCATGTGTGATCTGAGTTTGACGGCTGGACACCGTATCATATTTTACTGACTTAATCAGAGGGCTGTGTCTTGCACAGAGCCTCACTGCTTCACACTGAACATCAGAGGCAGTTGCTGTGGCAATCTGTCACCATGGGAACAGCTTTCTCTACTGGGGTTCTGTAATAAAATTAATCTCTAACCCCCCACCATTGCCACTCGTCTCTGATTCTTATTCTCTCTCTCTTTCTTTGTCTGGACTTCTGTAATGAAATGAATCTCTCTCTTCAGGATATGGGTCAGTCCACCTCTATTTCCCACTCACACCACCCCCACCCCCTCTCTACAATCTGGCTGAGATGGACTGCTCCATCACTGTCGCAAGGTGCCCAGATTGGGTGCCAAAGCCACTAATAAAGACAAGAAACACATTTCACTGCCTGTGACTGTGTCATTGTGTGTGTGTGTGTGTGTGTGTGTGTGTGTGTGTGTGTGTGTGTGTGTGTGTGTGTGTGTGTATGTGTGTATACAGTAAATAAATATACTATGTATCAGACTGTAGCTGCAAGTAATTTAGCTCCCCGTTGCTCACATATGCTTACTCACACATACTGCATATGTCAAAATCAGCCTTATGCACTCATTGTCTGATGAAGTGTAGAAGAGGAAAAACAAAGTGCAAGTCACAACTTACTGTAATACTTTCTTAAACTCAGTGTCTGGTCAGAAATAACCACATTTTCCTTCAATTTCTATACTATGTCTTCTTTAACTTAAAACGTTGTAAAGATGTCAGTATGGCTCAAAAGAAGTGCTTGTTGGATCGTTGACGGCACCTTTCCAGAGTCTGAAGTTGCGAGGCTGCATACAACTTTTTCAATGTTCCCAAAAATGAACAATCTGATAAACATGTGGTCTCAAAACACTGCCAAGCGCCCTTTTTTAATTTTTTACATTCTGTAAATACTTTATTTGAATTATCATACACATAGCTATGAATGACATTAAGGAGAAACTGTCCAAAAGTGTGTTATCCCCATTTGAATAATAATCACGTCACTCTACTACAGCAAGCTTTTGCTTTCAGATGTGGTTGGATGACACTTTATAAAAATGAGTTAACAAGCTTTAAGGTAAGTGCTCTAATTTACTACTATTTAAAATGACTCAGAATTTCATGAGTTCTTGAATGTAGAACGAATAGATGATGGGCCCATTTTGAGTCTTGAGGTGATTATCAAGTGTCTGCAGTTCCTCTTCAGTGTATTTTATGCTAAGATATTATTGCCTCATGCCTCATAATTTTGACTGGAGTGTCTCACAATTATGACCTAATATCTCATAATCACAGACAAAGATCTCATACAAGACCCAGATCTCACAATGCCAATTATGATATATGTTTCTTGTATTTATAAGATATTCTCTTGTAATTGTGAAATAGTAAGTCATAATGAGATAAGGTCTATTGCTCATATAATGTTAAAATACAAAAGAAAACAAAAACAATAATACTAACACCATGTTTTTGTAATGGAAGCCAGCTGACAAAAGTACACACCTCAAACCAAGCAAGTGACTCCAGTTAATACTGCTGTTAAACATCAAACTCTGACATTGACCATGCCACAGCACCTTAATTGCAGGTCAGCAGGGTTTTGACTGGACAAATTACAAGTCAACCCCTATTTTCTTGATTAGTTTCTCCTACACGGGCAATCAGCTCTTGGCTCTCAGCGGATCCTATTGCCACAATCCCAGTGATTACAGGAAATGAAGTTTGGAATATGAAATCACTCAATAAGTAGAGAATAATCAGCATATGTTATTGAGATCACTAATTATTGTGCTGTTTATCTATCAGAGCATGTTATCAAGTGCTCAAGAGACAATTTTTTCTAATTGGAAATCTGTGGGCTAAAGGGTTGTTACATCAGCTCATTATAATATTGCTTTTAATTGAAATATCAGCCCAAGTACTGAATAATATTCATCTGGAAAATTAAAAACCATAAGCTATACTATTAAATTGAAAAAAAATGGCACAATTAAAACACTAATAAAATAGGCCTCTTTAAAGCCTCTTGAAAGGCTTTAAAACTGAAAAACAACATTTCATATCTCATAATTAAAATATAATGTCTGATAGATTTTTGTGTCTTATCTGGGACCCCGTAAATACATACCCCAAGGCGATAACTGGAATGCAGACTATGTGCACTGAGACAGTTGTGCAGAAATTGTGACGTACACCAGTTATGTTTCAGGGCTTTAAAAGCTCTGCACACTCCCACAGGTGTTATTCTGTCTGATTACACCTCTATGTACTTTGAAATAAAGTGGAGCCACACTGGGAGTTTGCTGAGGTCACCAAATTTTATATATATCTAAAAATAACATGACAGTGTAAGTTATCCTGCCCAAAGAGTAGCAACAGAGCTAACAGAGAATCACAGAGCCAGGAGCCACTGCTAAAAATAGAACCATTTACCCCTCATGTTGAATGGACACGACACCTCTGCACAGAGCAGCTGACTGATCACACAGTCTGAAATCACCATCTATTCTATTCTATTCCACATGCTCTGAACACTTAATTTTTCCATTGTGGGAATTTCTGAGATCACTATAGTACATAAATACCACATTAGCCTGTACACACCCACACACTTTGGAGAAGAGGTCTAATCAACCAAAATACGAGCAACACCCATGAATGTATGATGGATGTACAGGAGCTTTATTCCTTTATTCCTGGAGGAAGAGTTTTGATTATGTTATTTATAGTGTATTAGGTTCCCACAGTTGAGGTGGAGTGTCTTTGAAAGGGGTTTCTCACATTGTCTCTGTTGTGTCTCCTGGTTTTCAAGAAACATGAGAGCATGTCTGGAACATTTATAACAGGAAAGACTGGACTAACTGTGAGGTTGTACTGCATGCCTGAATGCATCAAAGCAGCTGGAGATGGAGCCAGTTCTGAGTTGATTTTCATGAATCATTTTCATTTTTCCAAATAGTACAGAAAACAAAGTGAGCCAAAGTGACACAAACAGAAAGAAGCAAGAGAAAAGACAGGCGGGAGAAAAAAAAAATATCATTGAGAGAAAAGGTGTGCTATCATTTGATTATAATAGTCTCATGTCAAGATGCTAAATTTCTAACAAGCTTCTTTGCTATTTGTTTTAAGACAAATGTTGATTTACATGTTGCAGCAAGAAGCAAGGCTTATTGTTTCATAGCACACATAGAACAGAAATAGAAACACTACATGGAAAGAGTTGTCAAGATTTATCTTTACATGTAAACTTTGGAGCAGGGGGCATTGATAAATACCCAGGAAATATTAAGCTACTTCAGAAATATCAGCACTCAAAAATCACACCCGCACAAAATAAAGTAATAGTAAAAGATGGCTTAAAATTGTAATGGTGAATCCAACACAACAATAACTTTGTAAAAATGTTTTAATTGTTGACTCTATGTTATGGCCTGTAGTGTTTTTGAATTGGATTGATTTACACGAGAAGGTGTCTTCATATTTGTAGGTTAAAGTATAGGTTCTCAATTTTTCAAGTCCATCCTAAAACAATAATCAGGTGCCCAATTGAACATTGGCACATACTTTTCTTTGCTGTATTCATTCCCCCTAATCACATTGATCATTTAGAAATACATCAATGATGCACTTTCAGTATAATTGATGCGGAGCAAAATCCACTGCTCGTCTACCATGTGATATTGTATGAAAAAGTTTATTTGACACTAATATGAGGCTTCAGCTTTCCAGTTTAATCAAATCAAGTTAATATGTAAGTTAGTGCTAGAGCCAAATGTCCTCTTTTGTTTTGTACTGCAGCTGAACAGGAAAGCACTGTCTGTCAAGATACGACACTGTGCAATTTATCCACTTTATTTGATTAACTCAGATGGATAAAGCCTCATACAAACCTCAAAGAAAAAAATAATTCGCAAAATGAGGACTGTGGATTGTGTCTTCAATCACTTACATTGCAAGCACATATGGAGAGAATCTTCTAAAGGTCAGTTTAGCACTAAAAAGATTGTAACACTGAAAGATATACCTAGTTTGACAAATTTTGACGACTGAAGCTTCATATTAGTTTCAGATTAAACTTTTAAATACATTTATGAACAGTGTAATATATTGTGAGGGAATCTTCTAATGGTGAGTATGAATAGAAGGAAACCTTTGTCAGTGAACAAGCAAGGTAATGCTCTAATCAACCTGTAATTCTCCAAGTCATCCTGGTAAATTTCTCACCTTGTTATGTCCTAAATATACACTTGTGATATCCTTATTAACACCTATTCACAACTGTCCTTACTCTCTACTCCTCTTTTTGGCTAATAATATCACAACAGAGAGGTGCAGAGTAAATGAGATTGGGAAGCTGGCCACAGACAGGAAGGTCTATTTTTAACCATGATGGCCTGCTCCAGGTGGTTGCCAAGCACTGCGCCATTATTCAATCAGATAGAGAATGATAGAGACTAATTTATACTAGTTCTGTAAAGACAAATGTATGGATGATGCCTATTTCCATACTTACACAAATACAGGAATTAAATCAAAAAGGTTTATCTTTGTTGATCTAAATTTGTATATCAAGTTGTATAGGTGCCAAGTTTCCCCTGATTGAGCTGCACTCAAATGGTCCTGAAAGCCACAACACTGTGGTGAAAACTTTAAGCTCCATTAAGTTTCAGCCCTGCACCCTGCAGTAAAACTAGGTTTGGGTGACTGCATGGGAGAGTCACCCTGGGTGGATCAGCACTGGAGGAGGCATGTTGTTGAGTTTAGCAGTGAATTTCTTTTTGTAACATGTTCCCTGATTTAACCCTGCATCCACATAGCAGATTTTACTCCTGCACAATCCCTATAAAAAGTCGTTTATTATCTTAACCAAGTAAGGGTAGGGTAAAACCGCTTTCACATCCATTAACACCTGGTCTACGCATCCTATATTGTATTACAGCCAAAGTTTATCACCTCACCTGAAATAAGGAGCACTCCTGCTAACTTCAAAGAACACTTTTATACCATTAACCTTCAGGGGAAGAAGACTGTAACAAATGCTCTTTATCACACAGCAAGGGGTAGAGCCTTCCACAATACCACCACTGCCTACTCATTTCATGGAGGAAACCCAATATACACGACTGGCAAATAATCACAGGAATGACCAGTTATCACCTCCTTATCACCCCCCAAAGAGGGAAATTTAACATTTTAGGTTAATAAAATAGCACTAGGTAAAACAACAGCTCACCTGCTCATCTTTTAAAGGAATAGTTTGACATTTTAATGCTCACAATGAGATGAGAATATAAATACCACTCTCATGATAATATAAATGCCACTATCATGTTTGTTTGTGAAGATAGGAGGTTTAGCTAGTGAGCGTTTCCTAACCCTAACCAAGTCATTTCTGAGCCTAAACTTAACCAGACCTTCAGTGTTGTCTCACCATGAAACAGTTTTTTAACATTGATTTGTAATCGTTTTGGAAAGTGTCATATTAACACTACACTCTTATGGGTCACTCTGACAATGCCATCCATCCTAAAGAGGGCGCCGAAAATAATAGATCTATTCTGTTGTTTTGGCATGAGGCCATGTTGAGAAATATGCACACCAGTACCATTAAAACTCACAAATGAATATGCTGTATTTTGTTTGTTTAATGTGTACACAAATAACATGTAAAAAGAACAAATAGTAAAGTAGTTTTTCACTGGAGAGTTGTGTGCTGTAGCATGAACTATACAGCAATACATTATTTTACAGGTCCCTTAAATTTCCTGGAAATGTGCAGTGTAATTTAAAGTCATTTAACTGTTAATTTTACAAAACATTTTGGTGCAGTTTGATACAAAATTAAAGTTCTTCAATTAAAGAACTGTTTAACTTCAACTTCAACTTCAACTTTATTTATATAGCACTTTAAAACAACTACAGCTGAAACAAAGTGCTGCACATAAATAGATAAAACAACACAGGAACATAAAACAATTAGAGTCTAATTTACTAAGATTTTTTTTCATTTTAATTTGTAAATTAAGGTTTGTGTACAGATTAAACAAATGAAATATGTTTTAATTAGTGAGCTTTACAGGTGCTGGCAGGCACTTTTCTTTAGATCCATAATTCCATACTCAGTGGACATATATGAAAGTCTCTCTGCTCTGTGCATTAGAATATAATGCATCTGCTAAATAAATCATACATTATATGTCAACACTGACACACAATGAATTAAGAATTATGGTTTATTGTATTAAATGGAGCCAACGTTATTTTTTAGCTCAGTCACCAGTCTTGTGCCTTCTGATTCATGCTGCTTGAGAGAAACAAGTGAAGGGAAATGGTGAGCGACAGACAGCAAGTAAAACAGTGGCAGAGAGAGAAGGATCAGTATAATTTGATTTTAATAGAGAGAGAGAGAGATAGAGAGAGAGAGGAGGGCAGGATGGAGAGAGAGACAGTGGGAGAGAGACTGTCATCAGTTTATGAGCCAGAATGTGGGTGGTGCTATTGACTGGTGTTTCATTACCCTTGAATAGGCCATTGATCAGCCCGTTATGAGGCTTTGTGTATTTCTGTAACACACACTCTATGTACACACGCACATAAACACACTGTGCTAAGAACAGCCTGTCAACCAAATGATTGATAGGCAGACTTAGACATATTGTCTCCCTCTCTATCACTCTGACACACAGATGCCCACACACAACCACACAATCAAACTGGCAAACAAGATTCCTCCCACGCAACAACCCTATCCTTCTCTCTCAAGTACACACACCCACAAATAAACACACACACATATTAACACACACACACACACACATACTAACACACACAATACCGTCAGTCTCTCTCATCTGCAGCCTCCCATTACAATGCTATCTCTGCTCATTATGTCTCCTTTGTGTCCCTGCTCTGCCGCCAAGAGCGATGGGTCCAAAGCTCCTATTGTTCAAGTCCCTGTCTATCAAGCCACAGTGCTGGCTTATCAAAATTAACATTACCATAACACTGGACCTGCTGGCATCTCAGACGTGCACGCACAAAAAAAAAAGGAAATACCAAAGGTGAGCTGAGCAAAAGACCACAATACAGCTTCACATAATGGTGTCTTGACATTTCCGGAGCGACAGGTAATGGGGGACTAATAGCTCTCGCGGTCTGTAAGTGTGGATGTGTGTGTTTGTGTGTTTTTTCATGTTGTTTCAGAGCTGCCAACTGTCACGCACTGACCTGAGTCTCATGCCATGGACACTTTTCACACTTTGTGCCACACGTCAATTTTCTCATGCAGTGGTGAACTAATTCATAACTGATAATGTCACAGCAAGAAAAGAGGAGACTGACAGCACACAAGATAGAGCAGCACAGCACAATAGTGGCATGGGAAAGCAAGAAATATAGATCTATTATATTGTAATTTATTCCCATGCATGCTGGTCAGAGTAATCTTGGTCAGTGGCTCTTCAGACAGCTGCACATCGGCTCTTCTAGGTCTTCTGTGGTATTTGGAAAAGCACACATAATAAAAAAAACATTTAAAAATGAGTTGTTTAAGAAAGATTTTTTAAAACCAGCATGCAGGTTGGAACTCCGTTAATTGCTGTCTCAAAAACAGGACCTATTTTAATTGTATATGCTTATTCTTCCATACAAAATTAATAAACATATTAATTTCTTTACATGTAGAATCACAAACATTAAGGGAAAGTGCTGGGTACACAAAAAACACCTTCAGCTTTAGGTAAAAGGACTCTTCCTAAAATTGATAAGTCTCTTTGAAGCCATAAGTTTAATATAGTTTTAGTTTTTTTCATTTTGGGAGAGAAGTTAAGTTGTTGGCGCTCCTTGACATTCTTACAGACATGAACACCGAGATATCTAACACATTTTGTAACAGGGATATTATATAAAGTTTTAACATTTGTCTGTAACAAACCTAAAATTTCACATTTAGATTTATTTAAATTTAACCCAGAGGCAGCTGAGAATTCATCATCAATTATCCAGCTCAAGAAGCGACGTGACGAGCACAGAGTGGTAAACAATAAAATAAGTTTTTCTATCATACCTTGAATCAGTGGTGTGCAGTGGTGAAGCTAGATCAGTGTAGATGGGATTAATATTTAAAGGGGACCACCTTGTGGTGAGAATGGCTGTGATTGGTGTGTGACTGATAAGGTGTGCTGATTCAATCAGTGGCTGTCAGCTGATTACAGCTGGGGCTATGACTTCTGTGTCTTGCATGAACTAACTATGCTTCATTTATCTTGCATGTTGTATAAAGCTGAATAATGCTGTACAATGTATGTTGCTGTGTGTGTTTTTAGTGCTTCATGTACATGGGTTGGTAGGGATATCTGACCAGGGATCTGATGTGTAGCTGGTGGATTTTTAATATATTTCCTTTTTGGTTTGCTTCTGTTGTGAGGAGTATTTATATGGGGTTAATTATGTTTTGTTTTGTTTGTAGCTAGTGAGCCACTGCCTTGGTGGTCCCTTCTTTTTTTCCTTTTGTTTTGGTCTAATTGTTTGTTTTGGTGCCACCTCATGCTGCGGTTTATCTGGCAGGACAACTGGATAGATTGTGACCGACCAGTCTCTTGGCGCTTAAAACTGTTATATTCAACCAAATGTATATGTTTTGCATAATAAAGATTGTTATTTTAATATAACACTGCTTTTTGGTCCTATGCGCCTTAACAGAATTTGAACCTGTCTATCTATGGAGTGTCATAATAGCTTAGTTTCATTCTGTCAAGCAGGGGGATGTGGTGTGGTGATCAAGGGTGGTGACTTTTTTAAATGAAAAATACAAGAGTAAAACGGTCAGGACAGCCTTTTAACAGTGTGTTTATTTGCTCAGACTTAAGCAGAACCAGCTAACTAACTCACTATTATGCATTAGTTGAGTTTGCATATCCTAACCAACTACCAAATTGGTCCATTTTAACACTGTTTCCATTCTGAAAATTGTAGTTTTACTAAAAGTTTTGCTAAAGTAGCAAATGCCTCCAAGTTTGTATATAGTGTGTCCATTAGTGTCAGTCAACTCTAAAATTGTTTTGTTAGCTCAGTTTAATGTGCAGGAGTTGCCAAAGTCTTGGGTGAAATAAACTTGACAAGTGAAAGCGGATTGCAGATTTATGTCAAGCAGCCAAGAATTTGAGAGTAAAAGATGTTGAAATATGCTAAATGCTGGATAAAATGTATTGAATTGTTTATGTTTAATATCAAATGTAAATAGTATCAGTATGCCCAGAATTGTGTTGGCAGTAGTATGGATTGAATCAAATTTGCACTGACACAATGTCTAAAAGCATTGCTATTCTTTTCTGTGAAAAGGATATTTTTTGTTAAGTGGAAAGTAAGGAAATTAAATTGTTTGAATAACTGGCTAACGTTAGGAACAGTTAATGACAAGCACATCTACTTTGTATTTCTCTATGAGGATGGATTAAGATAACATTAGCACCTCTGTTCTGTAGTTTATTGGAATTTGGGGGAATTTAACAATCCTTACCTGAGATAGGTGATATGGTTAGAGCTGGTTTTACAGACATAACAGAGAATTTGAGTGCTGACATTGAGGAAGTTGGCTGACACTATACAGCCTACTAAGCAGCATGTTAGTAGAGCAGCAGCTTCATGCCTCTATTTGTGTCTACACAGGATGCGTTCAGGCCACAGTTAAAAGTGTAGTTACATGACAGCTACACTGATTCAAATAGAAGCGTAACTGTCCGGCCAGATGTGCTTCAGATGCACAACTGAAAAATGAGGCTAAAAAGCTTTCTGCCTTTAGGCTGACGAAAGAAGAGACACAAGAGAGGGACTGGTTGTGTACTTAAGTTGTATGTCAGTGAGAGCATGACGTTCAAAGTAAATGTGTGTTTATTTGGGATTAGATGTTTGTCTGCATGTCTCTCACTCATTTTGTGTGTTTTCAAATGACTCTTTTAAAATATTCATTGGTTGTTTCTGCTTTATGCAAATCTGATCCACAGCACCACCAGGATCTTTTTCCATCGCTCCTCTGTTCACACAAACTAACGCACACACCGCAGCAGTGGCCACCCTGTTGAGAATTCAAAGTCACATCCATCTAGCTCTGGACAGGAGTTTGTGTGATTATGCTTTGCTCTGTTTCTGGCTTGACATCCTCTCTCTGAGTCTGAATCCCATCTGTCTGTCTATCTTCTCTGTGCCGCTTCATTGTTAATCAGTTCCATTTACTCACTGCTCTCGCCAAATACTGGATCTCAGTATGCAGCTCTTGGTGCTGGCTTTGTCTGTGAGGATCGGATGAAGGGACCAGTGCAGACATGATTGAAGTGGTGGGTGTCTGTGAGGTACGTAGACATAAAAGAGGACATAATCACATGCAAATACAACTTATCACAGGTGTATCACAATCGACAATACCAGTGACGGTATCCACATACACACACATCCATATTTATATCTATTTATATTTATATTTACTAAAACTACATTTCTCTTTTGTTGCTGACTTTGAACTCCAATGGTTAATGGACTGTACTTATGTAGCACTTTTCTAGTTGTTATGACCACTCAAAGCACTTTTACACTACGTCTCATTCATCCATATTCATACACTGATGGCAGGGTCAACCACGCAGGGTGCCAACCGCTGATCTTCCAATTGGTTGAAACCGTTCTACCTCCTGAGCCACAGCCACCCCGGCAATCATTATAGTTCCAACACCAAGGAACGTACGCACTGTAAAACTAACAATTACATTTTTTATATTATGTATTATGTACATTTTTACACATGAAGGAAATCTGCCTTCCAAATCTTTACAAAGTGTTGCTCCACTGAGCCAAAGTGTTTCCACACTGGTCATGCCTTTATGACCATCTCTGATCTTGAAATAAAGGCAAAGTTATACGCAGCATGGACATATGCAAAAACATATGGAGGATATGCATAAAGGTAGACTGACATAAACAGATGCACAAGTGCCCATATACACACAACAGCGTGCCAGCACAAGTGTACGCACATTCTGTGTGTACACCCAGGCACAGTGGTACAAAGGCACACACAAGGGCGTAGCATAACAATCCTCTTAAGTCTCTCCCTGTTGCCCTGAGCTTTGATCACTATCCTCCATGGTCCACGACCACCACACACAAAGTCTGTAAGTATATCTCTCTCTCTCTGTACAATCACAGTGGAGGTCACACTCTCAAAATTTCAGGCTTTGTGGGTGGATGATAGTACAATTATGCACCCCTGCTTGATGGTCACCAGATACATACATTTCCATATTCATGCCTGTTATTTCCAGTTAAAAAGGTCAGCAGCTCAGCAGCTATTTGCATAGCAGAGGGGTATGCAGGGAGGTGAGCCTTAAATGAGTCATTGCCAGGGATGCGTCAGATGCCTTAACTTTAAGTTATCCCCGAATTTAAGTTGTTAAAATAAATAAATAAATAAAAATCTGTCAACAAGAACACATAATATTTGGAAATTTTTTAAAAAAAATGATCCTTTTTATTTGGTTATCAAGGAACTGAAACCATGATACTGTATGTACAGTATTTGCAGGAAAAACACACACAGTCCATAAATTTGATGTACATTTTTGGCATGTTTCTTTACCACTCTGCTGACACATAAAATGACAACAAATTATTACATTTAGTACTTGAGTGTAATAGCATTATCTTTCAGATAAAGCCTGAAAATGAAATGAAAATTCATACAGTATATGAAGGGTCTGTGTGTGTATTTACAGTGTACTTTTGTGTATGTAAGCATTTTATTTGAAATAATGCAAGAAAGAAGTACAGAGGCCACAAACCACCAAGGACCGCCCAGTAATTTGAAGAGGCAGAAGCAGAGAGATAAATAAAGAAGAAGAAGATAAGCGTGAAAGAGGCCTCCCACAGTGACCTCTGCAATCCCGGAGGGGAATCAGTCTTTTCTCCTGCCTTCCTCAAGTGAGGCCTGCTGAATCCTTCCAATACCAACTAACACAGAGGCAAACATGCCTATAAGCTAGTGGAAACAATGTTGTACGTTACATCCCCCCCAAGTAAATGTTCACTTTGCTTTTTGTGTTCTAGTTTAAACTCTCTTCTGTAGCCTTCATGTAAAGTGTTGAAATATTCGCTCACATCAAAACTCCCCGATGGCTTATTTGATAACTTGAAGGATAAAACCTGAGTAAAAGATGAGCAAATAGTGATAATAACCCATCAATCAATAATTACATTAATGACCCTGATTAGCAATGGCAGATTTTTTCCCATTTAATTGATTGTGCTGCTGGCAAAAAATCTCACTGGAGTAATTGGACAGCTTTGTTGGGTTCCACACATAAATTATCATTTGAATTTAAAAGCTTGCTTTCAGGGCACTTAGATGTATCTTAAGTATAGCTATTCCATTACATTAGCCAGACAACAAAACTAGAATTGAGTGGCAGGTTTGATTTAATTAAGAGGTCAATCAACATTATCCTGCAGCTAGTTATTACTCACAGTACGATTTGTGTTCCAGTGTCCAAGATGTTGCCCAACCAGCAATGTAAGCTACTTACTGCATGATGTTCTCACAGCCAAGTTCAAAATCTACACCCCATTTCATCACTATAGTCATTATCCAACTCAAGACTCGTCCCGCCAGCCAAAATGCCAGCTTGTGCTCCATTAGCCGGGAACTGCCAGCCAATCCAGATGGCTGCTGCCGGGTTCAGCCACCATGAGGCCAGCCTGGGCTCATTGAGACAGAAAGGATCATTTTGCCATCCCTCTCTGCATCCATGCATGGAAAACACAAACACAGTCACACATATAAACACTATTCACACTTCATACTGCTGCTGATGCTGGCTCCAGTGTCTCACAGACATACGAGAACACAAACGCTGTGATGAGGACTCAAGTCCTATACGCATGGATCTAGTGTTAGCTTGGGACCATATGATTTAGAAATGATCCCCCCCATGTCCGTGTTTTGTGCATTGCACAGGATAAGCTAATTGTGTATTTAACTTGTATTTACTGACATTATCCCCACAGATATGATTGGAAATGTCAAGGCTCTGCACTTTACACTTGGACCAAGAGTTGAGATGCACAGAAAGTAAGGTGACAGCCTCAAAGCCAATAAGAAGACCAGATCAGATCTCATTCAGTGTCCTTATTTTGACAACAACATAAAACAAATATTAAAAAAACCTTGCAAAACAAACAAAAAAATCTATTTACTAAGATGCCAATTTGCACGGGGCTAATATTATTACGTGTTTGGTGAAGTATGGTATGTAATTTGGAATATTTAGTTTACAAATTACAGACATGGCAGATTTGCATAAGATTAGGATCACAGAAAACCTCTGTAATTATTACAAATTATTAGAGGTCCCCAGGTAATACTAGTACTGTGAAAATATGTGTATGTGTATCAGGGTCATATTTGTTCAGAGTCATTACTTTGAGTCATACATCCTGTGAGTGGCAGGGAGCCAACATGTCACTGAATAATGCTTCACTGTGCGAGTGACCATGCCATTTATATATGTATTTCCTTGATACCTCTGAATGTATTATATTTTCATTACAAACCAATGAGCAAGATTGTTGCTGGATAATGTTGAATTGTTTATTATTATTACTGTGTGTTCAGGTAGATTGCATATGAAGTCAGTTGAAAGACACAAATTTGCTTGGGACAGCGCAAATGAACACATCTTTGCAAGAAATTAATTTTTTATGGGAAAAATCGTGTGTATCCCAGAAATGTATAACTCTGCTTCACAGACATACTTAGACAAATAAAGGCTAAACACTGGAAGGAATCAACAGAAAAATCAGACATGGTCACTGTGTCTGTTGCGAGCTAGCATACATCCATTTTGTCTGAACATACCTTTACAATTGCTGACAAAGTACCATGACTTGTCAGGTATTTAAATTCACTGGATTAACCAAAAATACTATACCTTTGTTGTTGCTGTATCCATCACTTTCTCAATAGATTTTTCGCCAAAGTGTACTATATCATGATCATAGATCGATATCTTATATAAAATTACATGTAGCCTACTGTGATGGAGGATGTTATCCATATTGGCCAACCCTACTGGCAACCATCCAGACCATTGATTTGGTTTCCTCTTTAATAAAATTGTCATCAGAAAAGGTTATAAGAAAACAATCTCTACAACAAAAACATTGCTACAACAACTCTCTTCTAGACTCTCTTTAAACCTTATATTGTATATTAAGGAAACCAAACAGGAGGTTGGGGAGCAGTTCAAACAATGCAGAGAACTTTGTTGAAACTCAACTTTTCTTATTTACCAGATGTTGCAAAAAATACATTTACATATGGCTAACTACAAGTGTAGTATTTATTTTCATATTTTGGTGACCCAGCTGGAACTCTCTCTGTAACTCAGTGGCATCAGTAATGAGGAAGCATCAGGTTTTTAACAAGAGTTTTCCATTGCGCTGAGCAGGAGGCTTTGCAAGCAATGACATGAATCAAAAAGGCTTCATGAGGAACCCTTAGAAGATTGGTGAATTGTATCCACAATGTGGACAATGAAAAAAAAATCATTCCATCCAAATCTGTAACTTAAAATGTGGAAGTTTCTAGATTTTATTATTTTAAAATATTTATTTATAATTTTTTTTTAAAACTGCTTGGGCAGATGGAGAATGAAAAGAACTTAAGTATTCATGAAATCTGCAAGTAAGCTTCTTTGGTTCACTGGACAACAATAATGCATCAACTGCTGCCATTTCAAAAGAAAACATTGTGTATTTGCCTATCTAATAACACAATCATGCAAGCCAAACATAAAGCCAAAATGAAATAACTAAACGCACAAAAGGACCATTGAAATCTCAAATATGACCATCCAGTGAGACATTATTCCCTCTAGTAGTGCTGTATGTTCCAACAGTAAATCTGAGCGATGAACTGATTCACATTGTTTGGCATTAGATGTGATCATAAGGGGATTCTTTTATGGACTGTATGTGTGTGAATGTGTGTGTGCATAGGCATGGATCTAATTAGGATTCAGGCAGCTAATGTGCAGAGGCCTGATGGTGTGTGATTGCCTGGGTCTAATGTGCAGCACACTCATGGGGAATATAAGCTCTCATGTCTACACACACCTTAGAAGAAAACCGCAGTTGCAGAGAAGCACTTGCCTTTACTCTTTTTATTTTCTTCTTCCCTCACTTTTTGTTTCCCTGTGACACACACACACACACACACAAAAGTTGAACCAGTTTTCTCACTCTCATCCTCACACATGCACCCACGTACGCACGCACACGCACACACCTCCCCTAATGAACAATGACGGAAGCCAGGCACGTAGAGGTTATTCATTTACAAAGCACTTCCCCTGCTTTCATCTCTCTGTAGGGGCATCACTCTCAGGCTGAATGAATCCTAAGAGAGAAAGAAAGGTGGAGATGGAGAATTTAATATATTTGATATATTGTATGCTGCTGATGAGTCAACACACACTCTCTGTCTCAACTGGTCTCTATTTGAACTGCTCTGACAGTTGTCAATGATTCATCATTCTCTTCATAATTTTCTCCAAACTTACACACGTGTCACATACATCTTTGTTGTTGTTTCAACTTTGTTGTTGTATTCTGTTAGCATGGAATGATTTGATAACCACCTGTGCCTTTGTAGGTTTGAACCAAACGTTTTCAGCCAATAATATCATGACATCCACCATAGAGGTGGTGGGAGAGAGGAGGGTTTAGGCCAAACTGTCCTCCATCATGGACAACACCTCTCACCCCCTGCATCTGACTGTGACTGCCTTAAACAGCTCCTTCAGGGACAGACTACTACACCCCAAGTGTAAGAAGGAGCACTTCCGCAGGTCCTTCATTCCAACTGCAATCACACTGTACAATGCTGCACTATAGTTGCACTTTAGGGTCCCTTTTTTGTTTTTAATTTTATTGTTGTATATATATGCTATAATTGCACTTTAAGGTCCTTTTTCTTAGTTTATAATTGTTGTATATATATACATATGTTATAATTGCATTTTAGGGTCCTTTTAATTTTATTGTTGTATACATTTTTAAATTTTTGTTGTTGTTTTTTGAGCTGCTGTAGCAATGAATTTTCCCCACTGTAGGATCAATAAATGTATCTTATCTTATCAGTCAATCTTCAACTTTTAGCGACACAGAGCTAAGATTCAAGACATACCTTCTTCAAATTGAATTCCCTTCAACACTATGTCTCACCCATCTGTTCCCTCAGAAATACGTCAAAATACAGAAGTTAGATACTCTTAAAATGAGTTTCATCTAGACTTCAATTTCATAAAGACATGAAGCCCTGAAGTATCTCCCACAGTGCACTGTACATGGCCTTGTGTTCTACAATGCAGTCTACAGACCACATGGACCACTAGCTGCTGAATTTCAGGAGCATTAGTTTATAGTTAACTGTAGGTTAGCAGGCTCGCTAGTTCAGTTACCAATTAGACTATAAGTTCACACTGTTAAGACTTGTGTCCTGTAACAGTTAACAGTTAAGGTGACTATGCCTTGATTGTGGAGCACTTTATATTCTTGCAGAACAGGGTTACATGAATATCACTCAACCCACATACTGTACATCAGTAAAACTCTAATTAATGGACATGCCAATATTGTTTTAATCCCATGTACCTGACATTTTACTTCTTAAATTGGACTTCAATTATTTTAAATCATTTTTAGTGATTTATTCCTTGCTCTTTTACATAGTTGGAACAAATACAGCGTAAAATGTTTTTGCTTGCTGTTTTTGTGATGTCTGTTATGATGTGATGTCTGACTAGCATGTAAGCTGAAGACGAGTTTCTATGTTTGTGCAATGAGGGTGGACTATAAAGTTGTTCAGATTTTGATTTGAGAGTAGATGGTGCATCATTGCTAGTAAGGTAATTATAGCTTTCAGTGTTTTAGACTTTCCTTCAAAGATAAACAGTGTCAATATGGTTTGCTTATGGACAAATCATGTGTCTCAATGCAAAAGACTTGCATGGATTTCCTTCATGACTGCAAGCAGATCTTACGATTGTTGCCATTCCTTTGAAAATAATAATAAATGTAACTGTTATGAGTGCTCTAATCATTCATGACTGAAAAATTGTAGAGTCTTGGGCTTTAAGCAATGCAACCATCAAGTGTAATTTCACAGCTGTCTCTTGGCTTCGTTATTTGAGTCTCCTCACCAAAATTGTTGATGTTTTACTTCAGTTTCGTTGGTTAAAGTTTGATTCCAACCTTGAGTTTTTCTCTTCTTTATATAACAGGAGATTAACCACATGATATCCATATTATCTAAAACATAGCACAAAAAGTAAGGAAATTTGTGTTTGGTAGAGTATTTCTTTGTTGTAACAATGCTGCTTATTAGACAGTTGTTCTCTTTACACACAAAACATGTACCAAAACCGAACTGAAACCGTGGCCCAAAAACCGAGGTACGGACCGTACTGTGGGGTACCTGTACCGTTGCACCCCTAGTATATAGCCATGCTGATAATAAGACGTGAATTTGAATGTTTCTTTTAGTGGACACCATATGTTCCCTTCTGTTTTGTCTGATTGTTTTCTCTACTGGATAAAAATGTTGCTCCTCTTCTATTTAACTCTCTTGCTTTCTTTGTCTGCCAGTGGAACTTCAGTTCACACACAAACACACTCACACGCATGGACACACACAATCGCACAAATGCACCTTTTCCCTCCCCTGCGACCCTGCCTGCTGTGCCAATGTGTTGCTGTTCTAATTAAAGGCAAATTTCCATTGGGGGAGGGTGACTGAGTTCATAACACTGTCTGAGTGACAATAGAACTCAGACGGTGTTGTAGCTCCATCAGTATGCCGTGAAAAATACACTGTTGGCCCCCACAGAAACACAAACACCTATGAATATTAATACAATTCCTACGACTGAGATGGAGGAGTCTGTTGTTTGCATTTCCATAAGGTGTTTGTAAACTCACATAATGAGTGTGTAAGTGGGTGTTTATGGATATGTGGATATGAGCATGTGTAATTATGTGTGTTTCAAGAGTTGTTGCATGTTTTCACTCTAATTAACATGCTTCTCTTTCAAAGCAGTATCTTATATATCAGTGACATCTGCATGGGAACTTAAACAATTGCTTGCACACAATGATCTTCATACTATTGTCTCTGTAAACTGTCAGAAGAAAACTCAACCGTTCTGTTCCGTCTTCTTCCACTTATCCAGGGTCGGATTGTGGGGGCAGCAGCCTAAGCAGGGAAGCCCAGACTTCTCTCTCCCCCGCCACTTCGTCCGGCTCTTCCTGGGGGATCCCGAGGTGTTCCCAGGCCAGCCGAGAGACATAGTCTCTCCAGCATGTCCTGGGTCTTCCCTGCGGTCTCCTAACAGTGGGACGTACCCTGAACACCTCACCAGGGAGGTGTCCGGGGGGCATCCTAACTAGATGCCCGAGCCACCTCATCTGGCTCCTCTCAACGCGGAGGAGCAGTGGGTCTACTCCGAGCTCCTCCTGGATGACTGAGCCTCTCCCCCTATCTCTAAGGGAGAGCCCAGCCACCCTATGGAGGAAACTCATTTTGGCAGCTTGTACTCACGATCTTGTTCTTTCGGTCACTACCCAAAGCTCATGACCATAGGTGAGGGTAGGAACAAAGATCGACTGGAAGATCAAGAGCCTTGCCTTTCGGCTCAGCTCTCTCTTCACCACGACGGATCTGTGCAGAGTCCGCATTACTGCAGATGCCGCACCGATCCACCTATCAATCTCCTGCCCCATCCTTCCCCTCACTCGTGAACAACTTACTTACTTGAACTCCTCCACTTGGGTCAGGATCTCATCCCCGACCTGGAGAGTGCACTCTGTTGTGTTGTTGCTGTGGGTCCTTATATTACAATAACGACACCGTGTAGTTCTGCTTTGAACTAACCCTAACCCTAAACCTAACCTTGCTGTCATTCAATAAGGCAGGTTACAGGCGGCACATGTCTCACCAAGCTTCAACCCTGGAACTACTCCCAGCATTCACCTGTGTTGCCATCATCATGTAAACAAAATACCATTACACCACACACCATGGACTAGGATTTGGAGGTGCTGATTCTCATCCCGGCAGCAAACTGATCCAGCGAGAGTTGGAGGTCACGGTCTGATGACGGTCTGTTTTACCAACTTTCATCAGGGGCAACCAGATTTATTTTGGATAATCTGCTGTTACTGGTGAATGGGGCCATTTTCAGTTAATGTTAGCATTCAAGGAGTTATTCTTAACATAGATGAAATGTCTGTTGATGGGTGGAGCTGCCACCAGCTTCAGCGCTGTCTGGTCAGCTGGAAGGACGGGTAGAGTCAACTGATGTGGTGACGGCAGCAGTCCACAATGGCTTCGGCTTCAGCAACCACTGTGCAGCTAGGAGGTCACTGGCCAGAGGGAGAGCATTTGTCAGGCAGTACTTAACCAAAAAGCATGTAGTGAGAAGCTATTGCTGTAATGAAGAAGCTAAGGACTATTAAGCAGAGAAGTGAGTAACGCCCTAACCCTAAGTGCACCGAAATGCATTGAAAAAAAACAACAATTTTACATAATGATGATTGGTGATGGATCTCGTCATTTAAGTTACATCACTGATTTACAAGTCAGGTCCATATTTACCTACATACAATGTGCCAAATGAAACAGAGCCTCTGATCATCGATGTTGCTTGCCTTATACTTACAATCAGGACCTATTCTAAATTGTATATTTTTATATTGGACTTTGGTCTGAGCGTTGTTAACCTATACATTGTTCAGTTAGAGTGTGTTTTCAGTGCTGTTAGTGGACATGCCCCCAGCATTTCAGAGAAGAGAATACTGATTATTACTCCACAACTTTGAGATATGAATGACTGTTTTTTTTAACAAATTTGTCTGGGTGATTAATTACTTAATTTTTCTACAGTGCGACAAACTCAGAACACATTTATTATTGCTTTACATGGACTTGAAGCAATGAAAAACAGTCTTTTTGTACAGCACAGACTCTCTCTGCTTTGTGTCTGCTCTTAGTCTCTGCTCATCTTTGTGTCTGCCCATCCCTCTGTCTTTCCACCAAAACCTTTCTAAATGAATCCTTTTAAGACCCCTATTGTTCATGGTAAGGCTGCTCTACGGTTTATGGTGTGGGATTGTAGTCATTTATAGCAGTTCGGCTGTGCGTCACCCAAACTAGGACACGTTTCATCGAAGCTGCTCAGAGAGATTAATCTGTTGGGGAGAAAAGGAAGAGGAAGAAGAAACTAGCTAAGAAGTGAAGTGTACCTCCCAGGACCCCAGCTGCGCACCTGTCTGTATCCTAAGGCAATTTATTTTGTGGAGGCATGATTATACAATTATAATATGTGGCAAAAAGGGACCATTTGACAACCTTTTGCTGAAAACAGATTTCCAGAGAGAAAACAACTGTATAAAACACTGCATTGAGATCAAGACGATTGCACCTGTCTTTTTAGGACAGAATTATATGCGGCAAGCTCTGTGAGAGAGGACCTGCTCCCTCATTAGGGAGCTAATAACAACACAAAGATTATTATATTCAGGTGATCACACTAATTAAAGAATAATTATGAATTTTGTATTCTAATTCTACCAAGTCTTCTCCACTAGATGCCACTAAATTCTACACACTGCATATTTATGATGTTTTCAGACCACCAAGGGAAGGGGGGTGCTCTTGTGAACAGCTCATTGCTGCTGTATTCAGATTTTATGGTGGTTCAACTTGCTGCTTGGTGCGTCACCATGACAACAACAGAAAAACACAGGATATGGTGGCTGATTTTACTGGTATCTGAGTTTTCTTAATTATACACCTCTTCACCAACAGAGAGCAGATGAAAAAATGTCTGAAGATCCTTCCAGGACAATACATTTGTGATAGGTTACGAGTCATGAGATTGAAACTTACAGTATCAATCATATATTATATTATATTGCTAACCATTTTCTTTATTTTGAATTACATGATACTTTATCCTACAATTAGTGACATTGGCTATTATTTTGTACAGAACTTTATTGTGTGAGACGATGCAATGTGTAAGCACTTTTACTGTGCTGTACCATATCCACAGCCCTGACATAAATAGAGTTTACAGAGCAAAGGAAGAATAAAAGGCTTCCCCTCCTGGTGTTGACACTGGGCCACCTCTGTTCAACATCAAAGCATCCTGCAGAGACACTCAACCCTTCCAGCGCTGAGTCAGCACTAGTCCTGTTAGCTATGTACACTGTGCTGTTTCTGCACATCGGATTAAATAGATGTGTTATAATATACACATACTGTAGGTGCTTGTGTATATGTGTTCTTGTACACAAATACACCTGCGCACACTAAAAAAAAGGCCTTTTTAGACACAACATGCGTAACATTGCTGGATTTATCCTTGTGTTAAAGTGTTGGCTGTTTGTCATTCAGGCATACAGTGGGTGTATTTTATGTTATTGTTCCTTACAGCTTCATTTATTCACCTGATGTGCATGAAGGAACAGACAGACAGGAACAGAGGAACAGTGATGAATTAAATATTATGACAAAGAGAAAGAAGCCTTTTTTGTTCTTTTCACAGACTGCATCAAGGATGGATTTTAAAACTTATTTTAGGTATCTTATTTAAGTCCTTTTTGCTCACATGGTGTATTTAAAGCATTTTAATAGATATTTATTAATTGATTTATGCTCATCCACACAGTTGCCATGAATGAAAAACAAAAATAGAAGAAGAGTGTGCTGTTTTATAGACTCATCTGATATTAAAACTCCTCAACATTTTTAAAACTCTTTCGCATGGTGTCATAGTTCATTAAACTGATATGTTTTCTTTGTGTTAGAAGGTGTTAAAGAGGAATTTTGCTGCTGTAAATATAATGATTTCTTAAAACTAAGTCACCTATGTAGTGGAAATGTGCAATTATTTTTTAAATTGGTGCCCTATGACAAGAGGAAGGGAATCTCTTCATCAAAACTCTTGATGAGAGCTCTTGATGAAAGCTGTAAATTACCCTATTGCGCATAAGGGAAGATCCTATGACAAGCAAAGTGCATGACACCGTCCAAGGCAGAGTGGCCAGTTAGCAGAGACAATGTTAGAAGTTACCAGCATTTTATCTCTTTACCAAAGCTTTTTTAAATTTATAGTACGATTTTCCTCATCGCGTATGGTTGTATTTCACTAGTTAGCAGGATCATAAAACAAATCAACGTATTCTCATTCTCTGTTCGCATGATATCGTACGGAAAGTTTTGCACTACTTTTCGTATGATATCATATGAATTCAAGTACATGCAGATCAGTGCACCTGCGCAACCAAGTCTCATGGCAGTTCTTAAAATAGCCCCAAAATTTAATCTGTTGATCAAAATCCAGTAATCCAGGAAAATTATATATTATTTTAAAAATATAAACACTATATTATTCAACATTTAACCAGGAGATTTTACCCTCTGTTGTTACTGGATGTATTTAAATTTGTATGATATCGTACAAAAAGTAGTGCAAAACTTTTCGTACAATATCATACGAACAGCATGAGAATGGCCTGAACAAATAGCGTGCTGCAGTTAGTTATGTGGATCATTGCAGACTTACGCTAGGTTCAAACCGGATGCGGAGGTGGCGCCGAAACGAAAATGTCTCCGCTCCTTGGCGCTTCACAGATAAACGCAGCGCTTCCACGTCAGGTCTGAACCTGGCCTTACTGAGACCAGAGCACATTGGTGGACAGTCAAAAAACCTCAGAGTCTTCCATTTTTAGTCTCCATTTCAGCTTGGTTTGGGAAACAATGTTAAATGAAAGAATTAAAAACTATGACTACATGCTGTTCCTTTTGTCACTATTTATAACGAGAAACCAAGACCTTATTGTGGTCAAGTTGAATGCTGCTGCTTAAGTTACAGATAATAAACAGTCGCTTCTGTGCTGCTCTCTATTCAGAGTTAAGGTCTGATGTAATATCTGTTAAAAAACAAAGTCAGGTTTACCAAAGAGAGTTTCCAGTCTGTCTACATTCTTTCTGATGATCTTAATGGGTCACTGGTCAGTGCTACAATGCCACTCCATTTTCACATCTTTCTTTTGGCTGCTGCTGTAACATAGCTCCAGTGCTTGCTTCCTCCATACTGTGTTGTTCCTAATTCCAGAGCATGATATTTGGCTTCATCACAGTCGCACCACATCTGATCTGACATTATATTGTAAAACTAGCTTCTTTTTTTTCTTAACATGAAATATAATTAATTTTGGATTCTGCGTTTCTGCCCACCTTAGGTGATTCCTCCTCCAGTACAATATTCGGCCTCATAATAGTACAACCTCATCTCTGATTTCAACATTATATCATGAAACTAGTTTCCTTCCAAATATACTCATCTTTTTGCGTCCTGCTTTTCCCCATCGCTAGCGAAAAAACATGGCCTGTTTTTGCCCCTGAGTTTGCTGAACTCCCTTTGACAGTCCTTGAAGGCACCACTACAAAAATGAGGGAAAATTATTTGTAGTCCAAGGAAGAGTCAACCAACAATCCGGCTGATTGTTGCAGATATTTTAATACAGAGAAGACAGAAAACGATTTAGGAAAAGACTGAAAAATCTGTGAAATGGTCCTCTAAATTGGCATCAGATTATTGTAAATGGTGCATGTGTGAGATGGGCTCCACTCTACTGTAAATTACATATGCATGTAAGCTTGTACAATGTTCCACTGTCTAAAAAAAGAAGGCTAGACTTTTGAATAATACAAAAGTTCAGACAAACTGGTGAATTGTGATAAGATAACATAAATATTCCATAGCTGCATATTGTTCTATAAAACAAAGATAATGTTGGTGAGTGGTGACACAGTTTCAGTGGACGTCTTAGTTCAAAGTAGTTTTTATACACTAGAAAGCATACAAAGTGTACTGTAGATGAAGTTATAGCTGAAGATCTAGGAAACTTCAAATGGACTTGCAGAGGAGAGGGCCTCAAGGATAGATAGAGGACAATTCTAGGCTCAAGTGATTTTTCACACTTCAGTGACTTCTGTCCTTCCCCTCATCTGGCTTTGCCGCAGTTGAAGAGCTTTCCACAGCTCAAGATGAACGTGAAATACAGTGTTTGTGTGTGTGTGCCAGTGTCATAGAGAAAAAAAAGTAGATGAATTATTTTCAGATCCCTTAGCTTTACAGAGTGATTCCAGCTGTCTGTGAACATTGCATGTGTGCATACAAACACCAGAACACAAGCACTGTACCACACAATCCTGATCCACACATGTAATCCACACAAACCGCACATGCAACTCATCCACAGCTCTGCAATGTCACACACAACCTCGCTTGCTCAATCAGTGAACCCCACGCAGGTGATTGGATTTCACCTCTATCAGTCTGGCTGTCTTGGTGATTTGCTCTAAGTGGACATTCAGCCTTGGTAACATCTGTGTTTACCTCGCTCACTGAAAGCGGATGGATCAGCCTCCCCCCGTCTGCACTGAAAGGTCTCTTCACAGGAGGCGGCTGTAATCACTACAGAGCCTACAGCACATGGTCAGATAAAGCTGCAGGGTGCCATATACTGTGTGTGTGTGTGTGTGTGTGTGAGTGTGTATGCATGTGTGTCGGTGGAGAGATGACATGATTGAAGCAATGTTCACATGGCTTTTAGTGGGGTTTTTACTGTAAGATATAGCACAAAATGTTGAAATGTTGATCATATACTGTAGGAGGCTGATTATGGTTGCTGGGTTAGATAAGTGCCAATACCTTCTTTTCTATTTCAATGTGAATGACAGGGGACATAATCTACAATCCTCTTTCTGTGTATAAATTAAGCTAATATGAATCATCACCAGTCTGAATGTGGGTATCTACAAAATACAAAATATTCACTCCTGTGCTGTGACTCAGTAAGGAAACACTGTGGAAACTAATTTTAGAAGACACCAACCTTATTTGTCTATCTCTGACTGTTGACGACTCATGTAAGCTTCAGTTGAACTATGCATGCATTCTGACACAGAACAAAGACTGTGGATTTTGTCCTCCATCACATACTGTACATTAAAGTCACTATAGGAAGTCTTGGACAACAACAGACTTGAAAAAACACAAACCTATCCTTTAATTTTCAACTCACTAATGGAGGATAGGACTAAGTTATTTTAGTCATTCACAAATAAAGTAATTTATTCTATAGCTGGGTCTTGGCTATGCTTATCTTTTCATCTAGGATTTTTCTTATCACTGTGGGCTTATCAGTGTGGCAATGAGACTTTGTTTGTATCAACCTGGTCACTAGGCATGAAAGCTGTACCAGTAATTGTGTAAGAGGGGTTTTAGCTGTGTTGCTGCAGTCCAATAGATAAATTAGAAGTAAAATAAATAAAGTTATTATTGTTATTATTATCATTATTATTACTACAGGATGCTTAAAGGGTAACTGCATACTTATTTTCTTTTTTTGCTATATACTATATACTATATGCACACAACAAAACAGGTGATTTTTCCAACAAGACTTTCATTGTGTATAAAAACTGCCTTTTCTGCTCAGCTGATTTGTGTCTGCTTGGATTTAAAGGGGACATATTATGCTCTATATTTTTTATTTTTGGACTCCACTAGAGTAGCTTTGCATAATACACAGTTCATAAAACTCCTTATTTATTTTAAACTGGGCCTTTATGTAGCTGCTCATTTCAGCCTTTGCCTCTTAACAGGCAGTCTTAGGTCCTTGTGTTACTGCTGATGCCAACCAAACATTTTCTGTTTAATTGCAAAAAATTAATACCTTTAAATTAGAAAATAATGGGAGACTTTTATTTTGAATTTTAGGCAAATGAAACATGTTCCTTACATAAATAGTGGAGCTTCATGGGACATGATACAAAAGAACATATGGACATATTTGGAACTCTTTGTTTAAGAGATATAAGACATTCTTTTATTAATCCCACAATGGGGAAATTTGTTAGAAGATCAGTAACAATTAATGCAGTGATGAATAGTACCAGCAGAAACAGCTACAGTGATGATGATGTTTGATGAAGAGCTGCAGATGACCAGCACACCTCCAACAGGTAAACTACTTATTTTTACTTAGCACTGTAATGTAAAAACACTAAAAACATGCCAGTTCAACTCGAGTCATGGCTTGGCACGACTAACCCCTTAACAATTGAAAAACATTATGATGTTGGCTGAGCAGATGACCATATAAAGAAACCTGTCACAAGCCGACATAAGCTTGGGCTGAAAATAAAGTAAAACATAGGACACTAAGCATTCACAGCAGTCTGAAGCTAATGCTCTTTGCTCACATTTCATTTGCATTTGTTTACATCATTATTTTGACAGTTTGGCCATGTTTAATTTGAACATCTGATATTGTGACATGACCAATTTACTTCATTTGACCCTACCACTTATTTGCGGTGCCCTCCATTGGTAGTGATCCCACAAGAAGAGCTACAAGGGGTAGGTGTTAAAACAAGGAAATGGGACACCACTCATTGTGTCATCAGTAGTTGAGGATGGCACATATGTAACACACCAGTGATGTGGCTTTACAGAGGTTACATATTCTAGTGGTTTTTTACATTTTTTAGATGATTGGGGCTGGGCCTTTATGACTGAAAATAAGAAAAAGCATAATAGGCCACCTTTAAATTAGTATGCCTCACACACATATTTGCTAGTAGCGTTAGCAGGCCTAATCAGGCACAGCAGAAAGACAATGTGATACTGTACTTAACAACAAAGAAGCAATTAAGGACACTTACCTAAAATAAAACCTAGCATTGCTACATTACAAACAAAAACAAAATATAATTTTCCATTGCTCCTTAAAGCCTTACTAAAGAACGTCTCTTTCTCTGAATCCTGCTCTCTCTGTCACTCCAGCCTTGGCAACTATGGTCATACATCCATAGACAAAGGAGAGAAATGGAAAAAGAAGAAAAGAACTGAACTGAAGAGCTTCTATCTGAATGAAGGACAAACTCACAGTATAGGGGTATCAGAGAAGCACTGGCAGCCTTGAGGTAGACACAAGAGCACCATCATCAAGAGTTCAGGAGAAAATAGGACAAATCTGTTCTTAATGGAGTAGCAAGAAAGAAATCCCCTATTTTTTGCTTGCTCCAGAGTAAGTACAAATTGTATTGTTGTTATACTATATTTTATGAGTAGGCCCTCCATGAATCAGTCATTTTCCAGTGATAGATGATGTACAGGGATTATTCATTCTCATCTATTCCCTTGTAGCATAGCTCTTTATACACCTGCCATGTTTATGCTGTATGTGCTTTACAGTACTTTATGAATGTGGGTGAACATAGGTTGTTTGGAGATGTTTCTTTTATACTTGTGTCACCCCATCACATTACAATCACCTGTAACACCCCCGTCTTTGTAGTTTTGCAGAACTGTTCTTAAAGAAAAACTAACAGGTCTGTGAGAGCCGGAATTCTTACTGGTTGGCAGGTGATTAAATACTTATGTCATGCAATAAAATGTAAATTAATTACTTAAAAATCATACAATGTGATTTTCTGGATTTTTGTTTTAGATTCCATCACTCACAGTTGAAGAGTACCTATGATAAAGATTACAGATCTCTACATGCTTTGTAAGTGGGAAAACCTGCAAAATCGGCAGTGTATCCAATACTTGTTCTCCCCACTGTATTATGGCTGACACTTCCTCATTCAGTATGGTCAGAATCATGGAACCTCATCTGTCTAAAAAAAAACTCTGATGGTTGCATAGATCTCTTTATACAGTATGACAATGACATTGAAAAATAACTGTCATCTTGTGAGGGCAGCGAGGTGCAACTATGCCTGGAGGCCTGTAATGTAGCTGTTAGCTGCACTGTGCCACAGGGAGGTTCCTTGAAGTGCCAGGTGGTTGCCTGTAGGCTTTCCGCTGATCTGATCGGCCAATATTTTGCATTTTATGCAATTTGTGAGATTGGCTGTAATGTCTTAATTCGCCAATCTGATCAAGGTCGTCATTGTTGTGTTAACTTTTTGCAGATGCTCCCGTTGCATAGATTGCAGATGGCTTGTGTTTTATCTGTCTCATTTACTCCAAAAAAGTTCCACACCAACGACATGTTTGTTTGAATCCGACAGCTAGTTTTAAGCCCTGTGACGGAAAATAACGTTTTTTGAATCTTGACTCATTAGCTGTCGGATTCAAACAAACATGTCGGTGGTGTGGGACTTCTTTGGATTAAATGAGACAGATAAAACACAAGCTATTTGCAATCTATGCAACAATAAAGTACCTCGTGGCGGAGCATCTGCAAAATGTTTCAACACCACAAATGTAATCAGGCATCTGGATAAGGAACACAAGGAGGAGCATGCAGAGTTTAAGAAACAGAGTGTGGACAAAGAAAAATGAACACCGAAACGGATACTAAGCAAACAGTATTAACAAGTTATTTAAAAACACATATTGCTCCCTCACGTGATGGGATCAAAATCCTGATCGTGTAAAGCCTAGTTGCCTGGATCTCAACAAGTGCTCTGTGTCTACAGCTGTCACAACAGTAAAACCTTTACTGTATCTGCTGGCCAACAATATCACCCCCAGCAGCAGAGGACAAGAGGCAGGAGGTGGGTATTCTGTGGCCAATATTCATGATAGATGGTACTCAGTGAAATCATCTCTACATCTGCCGGAGACCTCTGCCATTATTACCTGCATTATTTACAGTTGCCTGAGCTGCAATGTTCTCTGCCTGGGCCAATTCTGAATTGGATATCACAGCTTTGGAAATAGCCGAATTCATGATGTGTTGACCCTTAGATTGACCTCTGTTGCTGTGCATGCTTTATGTTCCAGAGTGCCTGAAGGCAAGATGAAGGGCAGGGTCATCAGAGGAGACGTGGCACACCTGTACAGTCTGGCTCACCTGCATTTTAGATAGCTGCCGGATCATGTTCTGGAACACTCACCATACTGCACCCTGTGGACACTCCAGCTCTCCACATTTCCACTATTTTTTATTCTTAACTTTAACCCCTCATCTAAACAGCAGGTGTAGTGTGAGAGGCATGACAGCAGAGCAGCAGCAGCCTGCTATGTCTGTCTCTCTACACTGGAGGTGTTCAGGTGCAGTGTTGAGTGTAGGTCATCTGTGTGTTAGAAGCACTCACATCCCAATACACATGACACATGTGAAAGTGTAAATGAACTTCAGGTTACAGTTACATCAATGAGACATGGTTGAGACACGAGCATTTACAGAGCCTGTGCAGACAGCTGCATGTAATCTCATACTCATAAAAAACACATCTGACGTGCTTGCTCTCTAAACATGGGGTTACACACACCTAATAATAAACTTATTCCTGGATGAGCCACCATTTGTTACAAGTTGGCTTCTTGTACGAAAAGGCAAAGTAACATTCAGGGGTTTCATTCAACCAAGACACAGATTAACACTAAAGCCATCACACGAAAACATGATCAGTTGTGCGAGGAGTGTGTGGATGAATGTTTCATGAGGTGTGTTAAAGTTAAGAATACAAAATACTGAAAATGATAAGAGCTAATGTGTCCACAGGGTGTGGTGGGGTGAGAGTTCCCCAGTGTGGTCTGGCAGCCATCCTAAATACAGGTGAGCCTGGCTGTATGCCACATCTCCTCTGATGACCCTGCCTTGTGTGAACTTCCTCTTTTGTTAAAAGAAAGAAACAACTTGTAATAATGAAGATAAGGTTTAACCTCAGAAACCTTGTTTTTTCACACATTTGTATCAGGAAAGTAATAAGAGAACAGGTTCATATAAGCTGCAGGGTAGAGAAGGCGACCAGTGTTCGGAAGCAACAGTTTAGCTTTCTCAGCAAGTCTGCCTACAGCTGAACACCACTGCACACTGTGCTGCTGAGGTCATGACATGATTTCTTACTAATGTAAGTTAAGCCAGTGTTTAGGAGGAAGAGGAGAGCCCTCGTATGCCGTAAAAACACAGAAGAGCGGTGTGTGTGCTGCAGTAATAAACTACCAATATGAACCAAAAACATTGCTGACATATCTGATGTTCTCTGCAGTGAGATAGGTTGCCAAAGATATGTCCATCCCACTAAACGTTATGTTTTCAATGTAAAAGAAGTTATTCTAAATAATCCTTGATAAGAGATTAAAAGGCGATGTCTGTGTTTTTTTTGTGTGTGTGTGTGTATATTTCCTTTGACTTTAATAATCCATGAAGTGTCTGCCCGTCTATGGGCACATCACAGACGGGGAGTGATCATGATGTCACCAACATAAACAGCCTGTTTCATCATTTGAAGCAGAAAAATTATCCAACTATTGACCCACATGCACATGCTCACTGAGCAAACTGGAGATCTCTGTCCATACAGCTTCTGTTTCTGTATCTCTAAACTGTGCAACGTTGCTCTCCTCTCCTCTCCTCAATTGAGGGTATGTCATTATGTGCATGTCTGATCACTAATAATTAGTTTACATTAAACAGTTCTATGTATTGTTGGTATAAAAAGGGAGGACCAAACCTGTAGCAACCTTTCCTTGTTTGAAGTTAAGTGAAATGCATAATGTTAATAATTATAATAATACTAATAATACTAATAGTAATAATAATAATGATTATGATAATAATGATAATAATAATAAGTTACAAAGTTCTTTGTGGTAAATACAAGAGTAAAAATGGAATCAAATTCAAATAAAAGTCAAGATAAAATAAAAGTTCAGGAATCAGATATTACCAGTAGGTCTAATTTTCTCAGTTGTGCCTGAACAATATACAGATTGGTTAGGCAGAGCTGGCTGATGGGTCAAGGAAACTCACATTGCCACAAAAAGATGTCATTCATTTCTTATTCACTGTTTGTGAGGGAAGACTTCTACTACTTGTAGCTTTTGCGGGGCTTACTTCAGCTGGCTGAAACTTGAGAGCATAAGTTTGGCTTTCACTTTGGTGGGAGTGGGACCTTTTTTGTCAAACAGGCAAAATAACTGGGTATATGTTCTTGTGTTCTATCACTCTTTTATCTTTCATAGGATGAATACAGATGCGCACACACATATACACATAAGGTGCCTGACTGCAAAATGTTTACGTTACTGGATATGCATTTGCTGACTTGCCTGAAACCAGACTTGTATTATTTTTCTTCCCTGATTTTAATATTTCATTTTATTGATAGACGACATAGCCATAAATCTGAGACAAAAATTAATATTTGAAAATAACATATAGACCTAACATATAGGTTTTCAAACCTTACCTAAGATTCTGTCCTTATTTTAGTTTCTGGGTGATACAACTCGAGAGTTTCATGTCAGAGCCACGGTGATGCTCAAACCTCTTAAATCTTTCAGCTTCTGAACTTAGATCTAGATCTAGATCTTTTACTGTGACATCTGAGTTCACCTGAAAGGCTGCAGCCTCAATCTGTCTGTGTGTCTCAATGCTCTATGGTCTGGCCAATCTGATCGCATGCATGCAATAACATGAGTTTTCCCTGATAATGTATCCACATACAGATTGAATTTTTATGCTAGGTGTAAAAAGGGTATTGATGATAAGATAATGAACCATTGATAGGGCCCTGCTAGAGGATCTCAAGCAGTGACCAGGCTCATATTGTGTGAGTATGTCATATATAGTCAGTGAAAGGTAGCAAGGACTGGTGTGACTGACATGCTCACTACTCTTAGAACATGTTAAAAGCCTGGCAACAGAGTTTTTTATTTAGCTTTAGATGTTTTGCCTGGTTAGACCCAAATAAAGTACATTGCAGTAGTCAGTCAGTAGCATATAAAAGCATATTAACTTGGCTAGATCTGCAAATAAAAAGAGTGACCTAATTTTAGTTAAATATCTCACAATGCAGGACTTAATCACAGTCACCTGACCTGATTAGGAGCAGTTGTGCTTTATGTGTCACTCAAAGGGAAACTTCAGTATTTTTCAAGGTGCGCCCTATTTTCCAATCTTTTTGTGTGACTAATGGGGACAACAATTTTTGAAATTGGTCCAGTATTGAGCGAAAGTGCTGCAGCCTACAGCCAAGAAATGGGCTGCAATGCAATGCAGTCCTTGAGGGCAATACATACCCTGTCCACTAAAAGTGCTTGCACAGCTATCAGCTAAACATTAAATAATAAGCTAAATATTCAGCCATGATAAAAAAATAAGCTATGCTTTCTATACTCCAACACAACAAAACCTTCCTGCCAACTCTCACAATATTTCAGAATGTGAATTCTCCTAGAGTGAGGCTTGGTTAGACAAAAAAAGAAAAGAAAAGAAAAACAGATCAGATCAAGCGAAAGGTGAAGAACAACATTTTAGTTCTTGTATGGTCCTTTTCATAAGTTGTCAGATACTTAGGGAATAATGATCGGAGCCTGTCAGTGGCAGCACTTTTAGTGAACATACTTTGACAGGGTGCTATTGCACTGTCAGATTACATTGTGGCATGTCTTGCAGCCGCTGGCCTAAGTGCTCTTGCTCAATACTGGACCAATTTCAAAAATTGTTGTCACCATTAGTCGCTTAAACACAAAAATAAGGGAAAGTAAAGTCCAGGTTGAAAAATCCCTTAGTTTCCCTCTAAGACAGCACATGTGCTTTTTTGTATTAAAACTATTGCATTATATAAAGCACCTGTAGACAGATATGTAATTGCGTTAGAATGATTAATGACTAAATGGTACTGAGAGTACCTAAGAGCATTTTAACAATAGTGTTAAGTGCTCTAACAATACTTAACAATAATGCAATTACTGTCACTTTAAATTTCCCCACCGTGGGACAAATAGAGGAATATCCTATCTTATCTTATCTTACTAGAGCAATGTGACCACACTGGAACAACATTGTGTTTGGATCCAATTGTTGATGAGGTGGAAAATGACCAAAATTTGACAGACAATAGACACAATTAATAATGACTATTCAAAGGTTACTGTATAAATAAAGGAACTTGACAGTGGTAACCAGGTGAAACAAAATGTACTGAAGGAGAAGACAACGTGTCATCTGAGGTAAAGAAACACTTATAAAATTAACAAATAATTGACAAAGTAAACCACATATTCAGAGTACAACATCAAAAGAAAAAAAACTTTGCATAAAGCAGTGAGTCTGTGTTTGTGTCCAGAGGGAATGACTGTCCGCAGGCAAATGAGAAAATGAGGAGACGGTGCCAAGAATGTCAAAGACTGTGTAGTCAGTCAGGAAACTTCAGCAGAGAGAAAATACACATTGGGATTACAGCCAGCACTCTGAAAAGATCAGTTAAGTGCATATAAAGGGAATCTGGAGTTCAGCGTTTCTTGTGTGGCATCAGCTCTGCATAGTTCTGATTATTTCTCGTCTCTGCCTAAGAAAGCTCCAGGGACAGCAAAGGGCTGGGAGCGAAGCGTAGAGAATATGAAGGATAATGTGATAGAAAATGAATTGTCTTGGGTGGTTGGCTTTGTCTCTTAGGGAGTGACGGCATCCCGATATTGTTTTTTTACAACATGAGTCAAAGCTCTAATTCTTTCTTATGGTCTCGGGTGCTATAAATGTCATCATGGTGTAGTACATTTTGTTCATGTAGACTCGGCTATTTATTTTGCCAAAAGAATTACTAAAAAAAAAGTTTCATTCAATTGACTTGAGTTTTGAACTGACTGCCTCATATTTTTTAAATATATAAATAATTTTGATAATTGGACAGCAAATTGGACATTTCAGGCAGATTCACAGAAGACTGAGAAATCACAGAGAAGCTTTTTTCTGATATGATCTAACAGCAAGCCATAAGCAGGAAAAAAATAATACCACAGATTTTCTTTTTGATTCAATATTATCCAATATGTCCTCATCCTAGCAAAGCTGCTACAACTGTTTTAGATACTGAAACCGTTGAAGTGGCTGGTGAAGTATAAATTCTACAATAAGTTTTAAAAGATTCAGTTGAAGTTCAGGTACTAAGCTGAAATGTCATTCTAAGTATACAGTAGGTCAACTTTGAGCTGTAAGTGTCAGTTAAAGCATTGATCCTGAAAAAAATCAGCCAAAATCAGAATAAATATATTTTTGTTTCTCTAATAACACCAATAATGAATCATATGCTCATTTGGTTAACAACTCTTATCTTGTCAGTAGCAAAAGTAAGAAAACAACTTCCTGTTATAGTACTTGAACTGTGATTAGAGGATTTCTGATCAATGAGTCCAAAACAAAGTGCTGAGGCTTAAAGGGGACTCATTATGCACATTTATAGATCTATATTTTTAATCTGGGGCTCTACTGGAATATCTTTGTATGATTTACAGTTCAAAATCTGCTGACTCCAGGGGGTACATCAACAAACTATAATAGTAGGATTATACTTTTCCTTCTATTATTTCGTTCTCTCATTCTTTACTTGAAATGCCAAATTGTTTAATACATCTGTATGTTTGATCTGGAATCTGATCAGAAATATGAGAGTGGACAATGTGAACAATCTTAGCAACAAAGGCTGCAGAACAGAACAGTTGGCTGTTTAAGACACTTTCAATTTTTGCAAAATGTATTCAGAGCAAGTTGAAGCCTGGACTTTTGACTTATAGGGAACATTTCAAGGTAGTATTTCAGGTGTTGGAACGTTGACCATGTTTAACATGCACACCATCATAAGAGTATAAAAATAACAGAAAATCATAAAAAAGTATAATATGTAGGCTGTATGTGCCCTTCAGTTTGTTATTGGTGATGCTGGTGATGTCCTCTGTGGCCTCAAAACTTTAGGTTATTTACATAACCCCGGTTCTCTGAGTAATATGAGTGAGATGTCTCACTATGGGATGCACGCCTCGCTGCAGCCCTCAGAAGCATTTATCTCATTACGCCAATCCTGATTGGCTGGTGAACGTGTCCGTCCGCCACAGGTAGTCCCACCTACCTTAAATAGCTCATGCGGACGGCACCACCCTCATTCAAGATAAGCACCTCTTCTCACTCGCCCAAGCAAGAAGGGTAGTCTGGTGAGACATCTCACTCATATTACTCAGAGAACCGGGGTTATGTAAATAACCTAAAGTTCTCTTTCATAATATTTCGTTCGATGTCTCACTATGGGATATGGTTGCTCCCGTATTGCCAGACAAGCTTATCGAGCGTCCACCAACCCACAGGGAAAAATGTACTCTGTTCCAATCAGGACAGCAAAACCGCGCGTGCCACGCACGGAGCGGAGACGTCCAGCATATAAAAACGGACAAAAGTGAGAGGCGAGGACCAACTCGCTGCAGCACAGATGTCCTGAACAGAAACTCCCCTGAATAAGGCCCAGGATGCGGCCAAGCCCCGAGTCGAGTGTGCCCGCAGACCCGCAGGTGTCTGCAAACCCTGACTCGTATAAGCCAAAGCAATCGCCTCCACGACCCAGTGGGACAGGCGCTGCTTTGTGACAGGTTTCCCCTTATGAGGATTAGCCCAGGAGACAAACAGCTGATCGCTCCTCCTGAAACCCTTAGTCCTGTCCATGTAAGCGCGCACCGCACGGACTGGACATAACGCATGTGACCGCTGCTCTCCAGGTGAGGCAGCAAAGGCCACAAGGTCAATAGGAGAACATGAGCCCACTACCTTAGGCACAAAGGCCGGGTTGGGCTTCAAAATCATCCTCACATCCCCCGGGAAAAGCTGAGTGCATGATGGATGCACCGAAAGCGCATGGATGTCACTAACCCGTTTAGCCGAAGCCAGAGCCAGTAACAACACTGTCTTGAGAGACAGGTGTTTCAAGCCTGCTCCCCCCAGCGGCTCAAAAGGAGGACCCTTGAGCCCCTCCAGAACCACCGCCAGATCCCATGGTGGCACCAGCGGTCTGGACACGGGGAGAAGCCTGCGCGCTCCCTTCATAAAACGGCAAACCAGCGGGTGCTGGCTCGCTGTTTGTTCCCTAAACCCCACGTGACAGGCAGCTATAGCTGCCAAGTACACTTTAACTGTGGAGAAGGCTTTTCGTTTGTCAATCAGGTCCTGTAAGAATGACAATATCACACCCACTGGACACTGAAAAGAAACATGGCCATTTCTGTGACACCAGTCCTCAAACACTCTCCACTTACAGTCATACAGAGACCTAGTGGAAGAGGCTCGAGCACTTTGTATAGTGGAAATTACACGCTGTGGGAGTCCCACAGCTGACAAATTGAACCACTCAGGGGCCAAACCCACAGCGCCAGGCGTTCTGGGTGCGGGTGGAAAACCGTCCCCCCCCCCTGCGATAACAGGTCCCTGCGCAGCGGGAGCTGCCAAGGTTGCGCGCACAGCAACCGATATATCTCCGCCAGCCAATGCATCGCAGGCCAATGCGGAGCTATCAGAATCAGCGCGTGGCCGTGGTCCCTCACTCTGGATAGAGTGGCGGGTATCAGGGCCAAGGGAGGGAACGCGTAAAGAAGCTCGTGCGGCCAGACGTGCGCTAGAGCGTCTATGCCGAGGGGAGCATCCAGGCTGCGCAGAGAGTAAAACAGCGCGCACTGCGCGTTTCCTCTTGACGCGAACAGATCCACCGCGGCCCGACCATAACGGGCCCATATCTGTTCCACAATCTCCGGGTGCAGAGTCCACTCCCCGTATACCGGCGCGCCCCTGGACAACAGGTCCGCGCCCGTGTTCAGAGCTCCCGGGACGTGCGTCGCCCTCAGGGAGAGGAGACGACCGCAGCTCCACAGGATCAGTCTGCGTGCCAGCATGTGCAACTGACGAGAGCGCAACCCCCCTTGGCGGTTGATGTACGCTACCGTCGTGGTATTGTCCGTCCTCACCAGGACATGATGGCCCATGAGAGACGGGAGGAAGTGTTTCAGGGAGAGGAACACCGCTGAAAGTTCCAGAAAATTTATGTGAGACCGCTGGAGGTCCACACTCCAGCGGCCCCTCACTGACCGGCCCTCGTGAATTCCGCCCCACCCTGTCAGGCTGGCGTCCGTAGTGATCACCTTCCTGGACAGGACAGAGCCCATGGGCACCCCGCGGGTCAGAAAAGACGGGGCTCGCCAGTGGCGCAGTGCCCTGACGCACCCCGGCGTAACCAACACTCTCCGTGCGCCATGACGCACGGGATCCAGCCCGCATGAGGCCACCCAGAGCTGGAATTCCCTCATGTGGAGGCGACCGAGACGAACCACGAGAATGGCTGACGCCATCAGTCCGAGTAATCGGAGACACAATCTGAATTGAACAGATTTGCCTGGATGGAAAAGCGCGAGACATGCTCTGAAAGCTCTCACTCGCTCCGCCGAGAGGCGCGCCGTGAAAATCACCGAGTCCAGGGATAATCCCAGAAAGATTATGTCCTGTGTCGGGCACAGCATGCTCTTTTCCGCGTTTATCACAAAACCCAGGTCTAATAGGTGCCGTGTGAGAATACGCGTATGCGCCATGGCCTCCTGCCTCGATTGTGCCAAAAGCAGCCAATCGTCCAGATATGTGGCCAAGCGAATGCCCTGCTGTCTCAGCGGGGCTATCGCCGCTTCCGTGCACCGGACGAACACCCTCGGGCTTAAAGACAGACCGAATGGGAGCACGTGGTACTCGTAGCACGTCCCCTGGAAAGCGAACCTCAGATACTTTCTGTGGGGAGGATATATTGGAATGTGGAAATACGCGTCTTTCAGATCGACAGAAGTGAACCAATCGTTCTGTCGCACCAGGCGCAGCAGGGATGCGTGTGTGAGCATCCTGAACTTGTATTTCCTGAGAAATGTGTTCAGAGCACGTAGATCCAGGATAGGGCGAATACCACTCCCCCCCCGTTTTGGGACCAGAAAGTACCTGGAGTAAAAACCGCTCTGACACTGTGCGGGAGGAACGACACAGATTGCTCCTTTGTTTAACAGTGAGAGGATTTCCTCTTGTAAAACACGAGCTGACTCTCCCTGAGCCTGGGAGTGTATTATGCCGGCGAATCGAGGGGGAACGGCGGCAAACTGCAGCCTGTAACCTCTCGAAATCGTCTTCAACACCCAGGGTGAAGCTGCGAGCGCAGCCCACCTCTCCCACCTGCGGCAGAGAGGTGAGACGCGCTGCAGCTCCTCCACCATGAGAGGTCCCAACCGCGGTGTGGTGGTGCCCTCTCGTGGTGGAAAACTGACATGGCCTCTGGGCAGTGCTGTGCACTTTGGCCCGGGAGGACATTTTATAGTTTTGGCTTTTATGCGCTGCGCCCTCGGCACTCGGCCTGGATGCGACAGCGGGGCACATTTTATTTTCTTTATGAAAACTTGTGTGTGTGTGCGTGCTTGTGGACATGGGAGAGGGGCAACCGCTGAACCCTCTGCCGTCAGATGTCCGTCTCTCCCGGTCTGCTCTGGCACGGTCCGTGGCAGCCGGGAGATGGGGGCGTGGGGGGCCCCGGAGTGCACGCTCGGAAGCCAAACAGGTGGAGCTGGAGAACGGGGAACTTCCAGCTGCATCACCGGTGAAGAGAGGGGCGGTCAGGCCGCTCTCTTCTTCTTCCTGGCCTGGTGGCTGGTAGCTTGCGCGGGCTGTGCCGGCGGAGCTGTAGCTGGGGCCGAGGGCTTCTTGAACCAGCCGGGCCGCCCGGGCACGGGCGGCGGGGCGGGCTGAGGTTTCGGATGTTTCGGTATTTTGAACTGCGAAACCTGGGAGGCAGCCTGCGCGAAGGATTTACGCTGCGCAGGTGGAGAGGGAGCTGGGGGCTTGCGAGGGAGGCAGAGCTTGAGAGCTTCGTCTTCCTTCTTTTTGGCTTCACACCGTTTTTGCATCGATGCTAGGGCGGAACCAAAAATACCCTCCGGGACAATGGGCATGTCCAGGACGTCGTCCTTCTCTCTGTCTGACAGGCTGGCGAGGTTGAGCCACCGCGCTCGCTCCTGCAGAACCATGGTCCCCATCGCTCTTCCCGTGGCCTGGACCGCGCAGCGTTGGACACGGAGACACAGGTCGGTGATGACCGGTATCTCCTCCCACGCAGCTGGGTCCTGAGTTAGCGCAACATCCTCGCACAACTCAGCCTGGTAAGCCGTGAGCAGCGAGAGGACATTGAGCGCTCTGGCCGAGAGCGCCGCCGCCTTGTACGCTTTCTCAGTCAGGGCTGACTGAAAACGGTCGGACTTGGACGGCAGGCTGGGGCTCCGGGAGGACACCGCTGACAGCTGGGGGTGAAGGTGAGCTGCAACAAGTGGCTCCATCGGAGGCATGCGGAGCAGACCCAGGCTCTCCATCGCCTCACAGTCGAGGGACGAGGCCCCGGGAACCGGGCTCCGGCTGCTGTAGGGGCGGTCTCTCCATGAGCGCGCCACCTCCTCCAGCAGCTCCGGGAAGACGGGGAGAAGTTGCTTCGTCGCGCTCTTGGCCAAGGGCAATTTCTTCCCCTCGTAGCGAGATCTGGTGGTCTCAGCTACGACAGCGGGCCAGGGGATGCCCAGCCGGGCAGCAGCGCGTTTGCACACGTCTAGCATGTCCGAGCTGGGGGAGGGAGAAGCTGGTGTGCTACTCTCATCTCCATCCCGAGAGTCGACGGAAGCCGCGGGCTTTGCAGCCCGAGCTGGCGTGATGAAGATGTCATCCTCTTCTTCATCCTCTGATATGAGGAGATCCAAGGCGCCATCATCATCTTCCCCATAGTCCAAATCCAGGACGTCTTCCTCCAGCGGGGGAACCGCGGCTAGCTCGAGCTGGGAGCCCCAGCTGTTGCTAGCCTCCGGTGTCGCCACCGCAGCGACCCCCACCTCCTCTCCGCCCTCGACGGCGGCGCCGTCGGAAGAGAGATAGGGGTCATGTCCAGACAGGCTAGCCTGGCGGGCTAGTCGTCTGCGGAGACTCTTGATGGTGAACACCGCACAGTGTTGACACGAGCCGGGGACCTCGATAGCCGCCCGGGCGTGTTCCAGCCCAAGACAGCACGAGCAGACCTGGTGTGGATCCATGCTCGATATCTTATTCCCGCAGCGACAGAGTCTGGCTCCGGAGTCTCCGTGCCCTCTGGTGTGAGGGGTTTTAGCCTCCATTCCGTGCGAGCTGGTGTGCAGGCAGGGAGCCGAGGCAGTTAGCTGGTGTGCTAACCGTAAAGAAACCGAGAATTAGCTGGTGTGCTAATGCCCGGTGCTCGAGTAGCCGTGGTGGGGCGTCGAGAGCAGTGCTGACCAAGCCGTGGAGGGCAGGAAAGCACTGAGTTCGATCTGGTGTGACCGACGAAGCAGAAAAATGTCCTAAGCTAGTAGCGCCCAGCGACAGAAGCTAAATAAGATCCGTCTATGGACAGTTAAGCTAGCTAGCCCTGGACGCGAGATATGCTCCGAGTGAGAAGAGGTGTTTGAATGAGGGTGGTGCCGTCCGCATGAGCTATTTAAGGTAGGTGGGACTACCTGTGGCGGACGGACACGTTCACCAGCCAATCAGGATTGGCGTAATGAGATAAATGCTTCTGAGGGCTGCAGCGAGGCGTGCATCCCATAGTGAGACATCGAACGAAATATTATGAAAGAGAACTCACTGTACTATACAGATCTATTCAAGAAAATTACGCTATGTGAGGAATCTGATTGCGGAAGGTTTTTTCACAAACACAGTATAGCACTGACAGTGTCAAAGCCGTTCATTAAGATGAAGGCATTCTCTGCTCATAGAGAGGATGCCACAAAGCTCAGGGTTAACAAGAAGCATCTGCCTGGAAATGGAAACATGGCCTTTTCTGTGTCACTGTTTGATATCCTTTATCCCAAATCAACGCAATGACCAAAGCCTGCTGAGCTCAGAGGTTGTCAACTGAAACCTTGAGAAGACTGTTAAAAGGATGGATTATCTGTAGCAGTACAGGGACAGAGATACAAGCAAGATACCAGAGAGTGCCTCAGAGCAGAGCTTCTCTGCCTCACAGATATGACTCTCATCACCTTAAAGCAAAGAATTTCACACCCACAAAATCTCCTGATTCCTCTGAGATGAGAAAAAAAACACTGTAGGGAGGATGACATTTGATGCATGCTGCTGAAGGTTTTAGCAAAAGAATGGGTGGTGTTGATGCAGAGGATCTGAACCTGCAGGTCAGGAAATTCCCCTCTGATGTTTCCACACTCTCTAGGACGCTGGGTAATGCCTGGAGGGAAAAACATAGATCTGAGTACAGTTCCCTGACTGTTTCTCACACTCCCTGTGACAGTTGCTTCAGGTGAGAGTAGATTTTTTTTTACTTTGAATCTTGTTACAACTTTCATCCAAATCACTAGAGAGGCTGTCAGCAGTGGCTGATACTGGCGTCTCCACTGAGGATAGTCAAAGAGTCGCTGGGTAAAAGTCTTTGATTAAATGTGCAGAGGCCAAAGCTTGTAGGTTCAAGTTCTGATCATAATCTTTAAACAGCCATCAAAACTATGCCACCCAGAGACTGCAAACAGAGAAAAATATTTTTAATAAAGAAACCATATAAGAGTGTTGTGGGAAACCCAAAATCTGTAAAAACACAATTAGTTGAACTGTAGGGAATCTGTGCTTGTTTTCAGGTAAATCATTTGTTGCATAGTAGGGGTTCATACTATCACCTGATTGAAGGTGATACATTACAATTATAGACAGAACAGAAAAGAAAAATACATCTCCCCATTCTGTCAATATACAGTACAAAGACAACACCTCAGTTTCATAGATTTAGTTAGTATGGACTGCTGCAGCTAACATGCACTGTGCAGAAACTGAAAATATTTTAAATTTAATGGGAAAGTTATGAGAGGAAGTGAGATAAGCAAAATTAACGCTCTCATGTCTTGTTTTATTTTTTCCTCTGGATTTTGATGTTGGTGAATGTATAAGAACTCATTTGTTTTCACACTTGGCAAACTTGTAACCTATCCCAGCATAATGTTTAGGTCTCAATAAAAATTGATAATAATATATCAGAAAGGAACTGAAATGGAATAAAATGAATACTGCATATGATATTGCCAATGTTGCCCTCATTACCAAAACCAAATAGTTATACAGTTGGAGACAAATTTAATATAAATTCTTAATAGGGTTGGCTCATGATTCCTTTCACACATTTATAAATACACACATACAAAGTATATATGCGTATGTGTAGATATGCTCTCTAAAAGGGCATAAAAATGCAAAAATATTGCTTAATACTAATCACAGCAGCCTCAGACAGCAAAAAGTAATGAAGTCAGAGAATCATTACTTTGGATGATGAAGTATAATTTTGACCTTAAGTGCTGTGGCAATATCCCCCACCATCTGTGTTATGTGCACTTGGTCACATTGTACAGTTCAATGTTGAGTGTTGACATTTATTATTAGGCAGGTTTTAATGAAGTAAATGCAAATTCAGAGCAACCAGCTGTCCTGCTTTGTACTGAGGCAGAAGGACTACAGGGAATATACTGTACAAATAAATAGCCTGAGGCTTTAATACACAAACTAACTAATTAAACACTTGTGTTGATATCACCTACATTGAGTTTCATTAATGTTCGTATCAATTACAATGATTTTGTGCCTGAAGCTGTTATGAGGCAGGTCACCTCAAAAGAATGAAAAATGTCAACTTTGAATACATGAAAAATAACATTTATGACTAGCCCAGGGCCAACATTTAGACCTTAGAAAACAAAAACTTCAAATCAATAAAATGTAACCTTGATACCAACACCAGGGAGTTGTATAGTTTCTGTTCAAACATCAACGCTGGCTGACTTTACCTTATTAACCAGGTCACTAAACAGACTAATAAATTGATCATCAAAAAACAAGGTGCTCTTCTGTGGGATCTATATACTCTACCAGCCCAACAAATTCTTTTACGTATACACAAACCAAGATAGTGGGTACAGTTGGGAAAAGACAGTAGTTAAAAGAAACCTACAGTATGTTGACTGTGTTAGGAATTGATGTTCAATGCTATTGTCAGGCAAGACTGTAGATATAAATCTGTGTATGACAACTACATTATAGTTAGGAGAAGATTGCTGATATAATAAATAACCTGCAAACTTTGGAAACACACTGCTTTTTTTTGGTTGATAGTTACACCACTATTGTACCTGTCAGTGTAAACATTTGTATTGCGTTTTGATTTGAATACCTTTATTGTCATTTTTGCTACTGTCTACATTACATTTTGTTTATTCACTATAAAAGTGATTATACAAACAGAGGGTAAAAAATGAAAAGCACAGAGGACAGATACATGGTATCACATACAGAGTAGCATTCTAAGTAGAAAAGATAAGCTGCTCTGGGCCTTGGTGTAAACTGAGAAACACAGACCTCAAATATCATAAGCAACATAACTACTGAACTGAAGTGAAGTCCAAACTGACTGCACACAAATCACAGGGGAACATTTATACTAAACACGAAAAACTGTGACTTACTGTATATTAACACTTGTGCATTTAGTCCAAATATACTGGATCCCTACAACAATAAAATGTCATATTGTTTGGAAATTCATTAATAACTTAATTGCACATGATCCAATGGATATAGTGAAGTTTTTTTTTACCATCTTATGAAAACAGCTTGATAACAGAAAAGCTTAATGTTTTACTCCAAAATGACGTTTAACGGTTCTGTCAGTAAGGAAAGAGATAGGCTCTGGATACAAAACTAATAGTGATAAAGGACTGTGAATATGATTATTTTTTTAAACTGGTTCACCTACAGTATGTTTAGAGATGTGAAATTTGTTTTGAAATTAGTGCCCTATGACTAGAGAAAACTGAGAAAAGGCTAGATTCCCCAACAACCAGTGTAAATGCATTGCATGTGTCAAATCTACTGATACACAACACGCCTGACGAATACATTAAATTACGATTACTTTACTGAGGCTTATTTTCATTTACAAATTTTTTTTCCCTCATTGAGTCTGGATGCATACTGGTGTAAAAGCATCATAACACAAGCATTGAAATGGAATCACTTATGAGGATCAATGCAAACTCACTGAGAGCTGTAAAGTTACACAAGCCAGAACGCTGCAAGCTGTCATCTCATTTTCAACTTGTTTTGGGAAGAAATGGTAGATGAAGGGGTAAAAAATTGCAACCAAACACTGTTTTTTAATTGTTTTGGATGATGAGTAGCTGACCGGACTGTGCTCAAAGCTGGATGCAGCCATAAAAGTTAAGTTAACTCAAACACACAGTCCTTAATTGTATTGTACAAAATAGGGTCAAAAGTATCGTAGCTGAGTATCACCATATCTGAATGTGTGAAAACTTTTTGTATGAAAACATTAAAATGTGCAAATAAGTTTTGAATTCAAATGTTTAGATGTGTAAAAAAAATAGACATTTAATGTTTTGATCCATAAAGAGAACTGTAGTTGTGCAGACTTATTGTGAACAAATAAAAAAGATTTGCACAAATAATTTCCAATGTTTGCAGTTACAAAAAGATTTGTAGTTACATATCTATCTGTCTGTGGGTGAAAACACAGAACTCAGTTGTATGTGTGAATCTCAAGTTTACAACTGCAAATCAAATCTATGAATACAAATAGTTCTGTCCTGCTTCCTCCTGAATAGCCAATGGAGATGGTCAGATTAACACATATTTTGACTGTCTGATCAGGGAGCCAGGGGGGCAAGCTGTGAGTCTGTGACTGAAGTATTTACTATATTTACTAGTATGATACCTGCTTTTCCCTATCGCTAGCATGATATGGTAGGTAGAGTGTTTTGGAAAACCAATATTTGATAGCCTTGAGGACACCACTATAGAAAATGAGGAAACAAAGTTTGTAGTTTAAGGCAGTTCTCCAAAGTCCCTGGTTTGATTCGTTTTGTGTCACCTGGCGGACTCTCACTGGTAAATGAGTGGGGGCCTGTGGGTACAGGCTATATGGAATGAAGTTAACCATTATTCATTGGCATATACTACCTACATGGTCATGATACAATGCTAATTGAAAATTGGCAAAGTTTCCATTTAATTGGAAGCAAAGCACAGGTTCCTCAATTATCCCTGAAGATGTACTTTCACTGACATGCTGTTTCAAAAAAATATTATTCTTTAGTATATACTTGAATGCCCTAGAGACTATAATGCTGTATGGCAAGTGAATACATTTGGCAATCATTCATATTGACTTACTATGTTTCCAGTGGCAGGTTCTTGCCTCTAAGCAATCTCCTCTTATCCATCTGTACTGTCATGTCGAGATGTATGGCTGGGCTATTTGTGTCCCATGCTGTCAACATAATCTTCAAAGTCCATCAAATGTCTCCTGAGGTTTACATGACAGTGCTTTTATTTTTAAGTTGAATTCACAATGTGGGGATGTGCATTATGAGAGAGAAAGAGAGCAGGAGTCTAAGGCTACTTTAAGTGTCTAGTGTGTGTAGTGTAGGTTTGTGGGGTTTTTTTTGTATTTCTTGTGTGATTGTATTTACCTCCTCCAACATAATCCACTATTTCACTTTCCATGTTGCCTTGGGCTGATCAAAGCTCCTTTCTGCTGCAGTCCCCAGGGTCCAAGCATGAATAATACCGCATGCACACATACACGCACGCACTCACACACAGAGGCACACACACACACACACACACACTCTGATTCATAACAGTCCCTGCTATAATTAAAACCTGAGTCTATTTTCTCAGCAGTCATACATGAAAACATGTCTTGCTGCTGCAGTGTTTCATAAACCAGAGGTCAGCACTCAAAATAGGCCATGAACATGCTTTGAGCTTGCATATGAATTTTATAAAGAAGGGAAAATTCTTTAAACTGTGCCCTGGGTCGGAACAAGGAGACACTTTAATTTTTTACACTCATATTCTGAAACTTCTATTTCATAGCGCTTTAAAAACCTCTTATAAGTCATCATACATTGCTATACAACATCAGTTTGTGATGCTCACTTCATTCCACTTTAATCTGTAATTTACATATTGTTTGGTAAACCCACTTTCCTGCCATGTTTACTCTCAACCAAAGACTGTATATAAAAATGGCCATAGTGAAGTGTGATGCCACCAAGTGGTTTGCACTGGAGCCGGTTTGAAGCCAAGGGTTGCTACTTTTCCTTTTGGAGCCAGGCGTGCCCTTTCATTTCTGACATTCTGTGTGCTGCAGTGATAAACTACTGATGTGAACCAAAAACATTGCTGACACATCTGATGTTTTCTGAAGTGAGATAGGTTGCCAAAGAGATGTCATCCCACCAAACTATCAATCCTTGATAAGAGATTATTTGTGCCATGGAGAGACACATTGCTCTTGATGCTCTGGTGTATTTGAGGAGTAAAACACACTGCTCTGTGGGTGCATCACAGATCCGGGAGTGATCATGATGTCACCTACAGTACATGCCCAACATAAACAGCATATTTCAATAATCGTGTGTGAGATGGGTATTGAACTTGAAGCAGAAAAAAATATCCAAATATTGACCAACTATAACATCTCAGTTCAAGACTCAGTCACTCCAAGCAGACTGGAGATCTCTGTCCATACAGCCTTCTGTTTCCTGCATCATTATAATTGTACAACGCGTTGTCGTACAGTATGTGATGTGCAGAAACAGCCACAGTAAGTTCATCTTCTACTGTATGTGTTTCAGGCGGGAAGAAATTATTTGAAATATAGGTTGACAGACCACTGTGTATTGATTGGCTGCAGGTTTTCTCCCGCCGCATTTCAAAACTTTTTTTTGGCCTGATTAGAAACAACTAGACAAAACCAGGCTGAAGAAACTGAAGCAGGACAGGGCTGATGAGACTGATACAGGACAGGTGTGGAGGGCAAAATGAGCTGGGGAGGAATGCAGAAACACAGAGGAAACTGGAAACCACAATCCAGCAAACAAAATTCTCTTAATACAACCCAGCATATATTAAACCATCCAAGAAAACACATGAATATAAACCTTTAAGCTAACCAATAATATAAAGCCGTCCTTCAAACCAACAACCCAAATAATATAAATAAGCAAAACCAAATGATCAAAAGGATGGACAACAGAAGTATAACACAGGAAACCAATAGAACAAAAACAACAACAAGGGTCCAAAAACCTTGAGACAATTCTAGCAAATCAATTATACAATATACAACATGACTGAACACAAGACACTTCTGATGGCAGATCACATTTAAACATTCACAGCGTTTATGATTCATTTTGACATCACTCTACATAGATAAGTGTCTTTTTTTGGGGGAAATTACTATGAGTTGATTACTTACCTTTCTGTGGATGCTGCCATATTGATTGACATCAAAGCATCTGCTTCTTGGTGAACTCAGATGCATGAAATGTTGCTGCAATTTCAAATGCAGCATTAGCCCAGAAATGTTAAACCACATTTGGAGTCATGCTACAATTGATAAATATTGCAATGTCAATAAATGCAGTATAAAAAGATACATATTTATCATTATTATTATTACTTAAAGCACATAATTAACTGTCAAAAATGCTGTTACCTCCTTTAATATAGAGGAAAAAATGTAAACAGTAACCTAATAATCTAAATAATGAACAAATAAATTATCCTGGACTGAACTGCCATTTTATTCAAATTGCCATTACCTTAATACTTTCTAGGAAAACAAGAAACAATAATGAAAATAGCCAATATATAGTAGATAATGAAATTAATGATGGCTGAATCCCACTTACTTGCTTCAGTGTCAGTGCTGTGGTGAATACTGGTTCATTGTTTTTATGGCTTACTGGGACACTCATTAATGTTATTAGTAACGCCTGTGCCTTTTCTGTCATGGGAGGTCACAATGTCTGCTATTAATGTCTGCTATGCAGACTGTACAGACAGAGGAGGTTTAATGAGCTGAAATAATTAAAATCACCTATGTTGATATACCATGATCGAGCAAGGCCTTTAGTCTATTTTATCTGAACACATTACATAACCACAATAAGCAACAGAAAAGCTCTGTTAGGATAAATTGACACTATTTTTCATTTGCATTACCTTAAATGTGTCTAGAGTACTAATACCCCAGGATGCTTTATGATAAAACAGACACAGGTTTGAGATAAAATGGACAAAGCTACAATTAAGAGTGTCATTTTATGTCCTGTTATTGAAATGTTTGCTGCTAATACAAAGTTGCTCTCTGGGTTCTGTTGATTCATTAATGATGTGTTTCACAGCTTATCGGCTGTATTTGCTGTGAGGAGCAGGAAGTATAGTTTACATATTATGAAAGAGTCAGCGTAGAGAGAAAGATGGGGGAATCTGAGTTTTGAATCTACAATGTGAAGAGGGTCATCTCTGAGGCGGTGCCAGGGAAGCCCTCGTTACAACTCAACATAATGGTCTTTGTTTTCTAGGGAAATTTTGTGTCTACTCCATAAATAGTCTTTTCACATAACAGCTTCCTGTAGGTAATACACAGAAAATGGCTGTGTACATGTCTCTCTTTATTTCTTGTGTGCTGTCTTGTTGTTTGCTTTCTTGTTATATGATCTGGTCAGTGTGTGAAGCTACGGGCATTGAAGGTTGATACAGACATCAGACAGGAAGCATTGGATGAATGTTAAAAGACGCTCTCACTCCCATCATTTTCAAAAGGGTCTCTTCATTGCCAGAACCCACCTGCTGTGTCCCCTCACTGGGCAAGGGAATACTCAAGGCCAGCCTTTTCACCAGCTCTTACCTCCTCTGTTGCCTTTCATCATCCTTTCCATTTGTCTTCCTTTTTTTATTGAAGCAATTTGGTTTCTGCTTGAAACAAGAGGAAAGAGATAATGAGCAAAAGATTCTTCTTAAATCTTTGCTGTGACTGATTTGACCTTGTGTTTTATTTTTTGAAACATGTTTGTTTTGATGCTTGTCAACCTTAGAGGGCATATTCGACAAGAGTCAGGCACCCCTGTCCTCAGACTATGTTGTGTATCTTTTGGACAGTGCACCTTTACCGCAGTGTGTATATACTGTGTGTGTGTGTGTGTGTGTGTGTGTGTGGGGGGGGGGGGGGGGGCATTTTATGCCAGCACACTATACTAAAATGCGTGTGCAGCGCCTAAACGATGACGATCAAACCTCTACCGTGAGTTATTGAGGCAATGAGTGTCTGCTGCGTTAGCATAACATGCCCCTGATAATATATACATACATACATACATACACAAACACACACATCACACAACTGTGCACTGAAGGGCACAGTGGAGGTTAACTCAGCCAAAACCCAGTTTACCCAACATTTTATGTGTTTCTATCTTTCAATTGACAAAAAAACAGATTTCACTGTGCTTTTCCTGCATTTACTTACCAGATCCCTTGACATATTTTCACTTGCAAATTATCCAAACTGTTTAGTGAGAAATGTGAGAAACTTTGTTTTTCCAATTGTAGATGGCCGACATGTCTGTTTTGAACTATAAGTTTAAAAAATCATAGGCATAAACCTGGTTCTACAATGATTCTCAAAAGCGCATTTTGGCAAGAAGTATCCAATCACCAAACTTAAAATCTTGTCTCATTCGACACTAATGGGGGATGGAAGCTAAATATTACAGTGTTGAGAAAACTGATTTTACAATTAACAGCATAAATCAATTCACTTTTAATTTACTATTTAATTTACAGCTATGGCACACCCTTTATTTATAACTGTAACAACAAAATGTCTCATCACTCTGATTTGTGCCTCTGACAGGCTTCTTCTCCATATCAATAGTGGCTGTGGCTCATGGGTATTGTAATCATTTTTAGCTGTCTGCCATGATAAAATGACAGATAAAACTAGTGGCTATAATACAAATATTATATATATATGGGATTGTTGAAATATGTGTGTTTCTATGTTCAGCACCCTTCTTTTTACTGGTTTTTGTGGCCTTTGAAGAACACCTGAAGATTAGATTTTTTGCCAACGTTTTATTTCCCACCACATCACTACATGTACCTTATTGTGCTATGACAGCTACAGTGGAAACACCGCTTTTCGAATCAGGCTCCTCTCTTTTTTTTACCCTAACGCTCTCTACCTCATTACAGCAGCTCCCCAAGGGGATCCTTATCAGTTATGGCCTGTCTCACCTATGCCAGCTATGAAAGAGGTCAGAGGGAAAGAGGACAGAGATGCGATGGCAGGGTGATGGAAAAAGAGTTGGAAGGAAGATGTGAAGAAAAGAGAGGCAGAGGTGAGACAGAAACATGGCTGAGGAGATAAGAGTCTGGAATGTCTTCAGGAAGGGCGGGAATACACAAAGAGTGATAGATGCATGCAAATATCAAATACGCACACAAACACTGCTCCTCAGGTATTATCAACACAGCTTATTGTTACATATGACTTTGAACCAGGCTGCTTTCTTATTTAATAAAGAAGGAAAGATAAATGATGAGAGAGAGAGAGGAAGAGAAAGGAGGATACTCTCCCTTTCAGCTGCTCACCTGGGGCATCTGTCATTGATTTGCTGCTCTTTAAATATTAGAGCGGCTCTTTTATTTACACACTTTATTTATTCAGGCTCACGTTGACGCTCAGGAGGAGTCAGCCAATTACCTATTCATTATTGACGAAGACCTGTCGACCTCTCGTGGCTCTGTTCTCCAACTCTCCTCCTGATTCTCTCCTTTTCCTCTCACTTGATCTTCTACTTCTTTCTTAGTTTCCCTGTTCTTTCCTCTGATTCATACTTCCTCCCCTTTCCTCTCATTTCTTCCTCCTTTTCAACTTCCTCTTTCCCTCTATTGCGCCTTCTCATTTATCCCCATATCTTGCACTCTACTGGTAGGTCTGGAGGTGTTCTCTATCTTACTGTGTAGCAGATTAACAGTGATTCATACACACACAGGAGCTTCCAAATGCTCTCAATTGTGGTCGACCCACAAATATATGCACGCATATTATACTGTGTGCACAGCAGGGGAGATTTTCTTTCTAGATAGAGATAGCAGTACATCGGAGGTGAACAGGAAACAGGCCCACTGCACCTTGATGTGAAAAGCCCAACAGGGATCTGACCATGACTAAAGGCGCTGGATTCATCCTCCTCCTCCACTTCAAACGGATGTCGGCTTCATTAAAGATCTGCGCCAGGAAACATGAGAAAGTACTACAAAGAGATGAGTGTTTGTCTTCTCATCCGTGGGCGAGCTCTCTTTCTCTCTCTCTCACACACCTTGAAGATTTAACTTACTTCCAGACATCAACACAGCAGCAGTGTACACAATCATGCATGTACACATTAGTGAAAAAAACACTCACATGAATGTACTGTTGTATAATGAGAGGCTGATTGGGGACAGTGCAGTGCGCTGAGATAAAAACAGACAAAAAAGTAATTAGACCCACACGCACTATAGCAGCTAACAATGTATAAACAAACAAACAAAGTGTATGTCAGCAGGGTAATGTGCCAAAAGTTTGGTGGGCAAATTGGACCTTTGAAAATCCTTATAAAAATGAAAACACGATCAATTGAGAGAGTAAGGAGGGAGTAAAAGAACTGAGTTGGGATTGGTACTGACAAATGACTTGTCTTTGTATGTTTACATAATATGTGAATTTTTAAAAGACAGATCACATTCCTCAGAGAAATGTTATGAGCAAGTGTAAGTACAGGTGTATGAGCAGGCTACTGTGACCACACGTCCATGTGCTTGTCAATCTTGAGACAAGGAATGTCAGGTTCAGACAAACATGTTCTCCTCTGAGTTATATACTTAATATCTCCATTAACTCAGTAATTATTAAGCTGTGTACATCAATCTGTTACTGTACTGATTAATTATTGTTTAAACTGCATAAATAATATGATTGGATTTGGTTCTAATTCAAATTCCTTAACAACTGACAGACCAAACAGGACTGATAATAAGCTCATTAATGCTACTTTGTGGATAAAGTCGCCCCCATAGCCTGTAATCACTGAAAGCAAACACAAACAAATATAAAAATATGCAAAATACTGTAGACACACAAGTACATTTCAGTCATTTTGAGGTACTTGTATTTCCACATATTTGTACTCCTTTACATATCAGTTGGAAATATTGTACTTTTTACTGTTAGTTACTGTTTACAGATTAATATTTTACTCACAAAATACATATGATAATCTTACTAATTAGGACTGTAAGTAAGGGCTTTTTTCATTGTTTATTAATTACACTGTTTACACATGAATATAATGAAATTACATACAGTACTATGCAAACGTTCAGGCACTAAAAACAGAATAAAAATGCTTTCAAAATTATGCTATGAATAGTTTAAAAATTTACTTCATACAAGTTCACTTTGCCTTTAAAACAAACAAACTTTAAAACCTCAGTACTCACCCACACATAGTTTTTCAAGGTACTTGGCAGGTTGAATGGTCCAGGCATCTTGGTAACTTGCCACAGTTCTTTTGTGGTTTTTATTTTTTGTGGAGCATCTCAGTTGTTTCCGTCTCCTCAAGTAATCCCAGTCTGACTCCATGATGTTCACCATCTGTTGCAAGACTCCTCTTTCTTTCTTCTTGTTGCTGAAAATAGTTTTTTATGACCCTGACTGTATGTTTGGAGTTGCTCTTATGCTGCAGAATTTTTGGACTGATCATACACCTCCCTGATGCATTGCTTTATGGATAAAAAACTAAACATCTAAAGTGTCTAAAACTTTTGCACAGTACTGTATATATTGAAATACTGAACCTGGCAAGTGTCATTTTGCCTCCATATTGAGTACTGTATACTATTGGCACATTTAGGTGCTTTTACTTAAGTAATACTTTGAATGCAGGATGTTTACCTGTAACAGAGTATTTTACATTACAGTATTGGTACTGTACTGAACTAAAAAACTCTTCACTAAAACCACATTCAAGAAGACTGGGAGTTTGGATGGTGATTAAGAAGAAACCTCTGTCATTTTTTCTTGTTCTAAGCCACAAAAAGAACACATGGTTTGCTTATGCGAGCACAATCATCACTGTGGAACATGATACAAACATAGAGTGGACATTTAAAATTTGCACATACACTCCTCTAAACATAAAGATGGTTTAGTGAGTCATACACAAGTCTTCTTAATCAGAAGGCAGTTTCACAGTTTCAGTGAAGGAGGTTTGATTAGATGCCACCCTCTGTGATCAACCATTCTCTGTATAGATGTTTTCCATTGTGGTCTCACTTGCAAATCATGAATAATGTATCCTTTTCCTTTGTCTTTGTACTGAGCTGTGAATATAACCTTGATAAAAACTGATAAGTGATCCAGGCTGCTGCTGAATATTCTTTAGGTTTTGAAGTCTTGATGGCACAATAATGATTCTCTTTAGTAAAGGTGCAGGTGCAGTCATTTTCTTTTCAAGTCTGAGAACAAATATGGACCGATAAAGTGGCTGCCACTGACATCTAAATTCAGTTACTGTATGTCATGTTCTTTGTGCACCATTTGTTTCTTCTGCTTTACTTGCTTAAGTGTTTGGTCCTTTTAGTCAGGATGGAGCCTTCGAGTCAAAATTAATTGCAAAACCATTTTTCTGCCATTTAGACTTATGTTTTGTAACACACACACACACACACACACACACACACACCTGTGTGTGTGTGTGTCAACAGGTTTTTGACGGGGGTTCTAAAAAACAGGAAATGCAGCTATTGTTTTTAAAAAAAAAAGAATCCTCATCTAGTTATATCTGTAAAGTTTGAAAGTCACCCTTATAAGAGATAAAGACTTTCAGAGAGAGATGGAAAACTTTGAGTTTATGTGCCTAAATTAATATCTGATGGTTGTAATAAAACTATACTCAGCCTCCAAAGGTTCAGTTTCAAGTGGCTGCATCTGCAATAGACAGCCACACAGATACCACACCATGGCCGTAAATCTTGTCTCCAAAGACTTTGGTTCATATGAGTATAATTTGCATCATTGATTTATGTCTAAACCCAAGCGCTGAAGCAAAACATGGTTTGACATTTGCATCAGTGTTGGCAAGTAACTTGAGAAATGTTTGTTAAACTCATTACTTATTATAGAATAGAAAATACTACATGACACCAATTATTCAACAACAGAAGTAATTAGTTCACATCATTTTTGTTACTAAGCACAATTCTGTCAATGGTGCTTTTAAATAAATTCCAGACCTTCACACACATGCATTAAACAAATGTATATAATTAATATTAATATATTGTCTTTTAAGAAGCAGTCAGCCAACAGTAGCGAACCATTTCTATCCATTTGCCATCAACAGCTAGCACATAAAGTTGAGTATCCCGGTTATGATCGTGTTTTTGTGTCTGTGTCTGTAACATTATATCCTGATGTCTGAAACCTGAAAAGTTGCTAGCTGAAGTAGGGGAGCCTGGGGACAGTTGCAACACTTTTTACATTACTCTCAGTTACTCAGAGACTATTTGGACTAGGCCCACCAAACCTTTACATATTAAACTCACACATGTCTGCTAATTACCCATATCATTTAAAGATGGTTACATATAACATATCAATCACAATATTGATTTGAATAGAAAAATTCAGATGTTGCAACTGACCTCAAACTTGGTGACAGTTGCAACACGGATCAGGACGGTTGCAACATATTTAAAACACATTCAATTTAACTAATTAATTATTATTTATTTAGTAATATTTATCATAGGCCTACCTTGTGTCAATGTGCAGATGTTACTGAAGCTATTAAAACTTCAGTGTGAGAAAAGAAGAATGGAATAATTTGCTTGGTCCTCTGAGAATACTTTTTTGCTGGTCCAGCATCCTGCAAGCAGTATCTTATTTGATGTCCCGCTTACGCTTAAGTCTTTTTTGTGGAACCTGAATAATGTGGTGTGGCATATGTCGAAGGCCTTGGCGACTGCCCTGACTGATTTGCCCTCATCTCTTACAATATCTGAGGCTCGTTCCAAAATATTGAGGGGAACCCCTCTGTTAGTGACTCTCTTCCTCACTCTTGGCATACTGAAAACCAACAGAATACAGTTTCTACTTTTAGATTATTTATTTACTATAGGACAACAAATAAATGGACTTTTCTCCTGTTTTCACAGGAAAATGTATGTGGCTAGTTTGTCCCATAGCACAACAGATAGAACAATAATTTCTCATTTTTGCTCAACTAGATATTTGGGGAATTATTTTGTTTGTCAATAGCATTAGTCTCTCATTGTCTTGTAATATAATTGCCAGTTCTGTTCATCATGAGCATAGGCACAATAAAATACATGAATGGTGCTTATTTTGAATTTACAATCTCCAAAAATACTGTTTTGTGGTCTGTTTTGATATGACTAGCCAAATTAGCATGGGGACAGTTGCAACTGTTGCAACTGTCCCCATGGTATCAATCATGACAAAACATCATGTGCTAGCCAGCCACGCTGACATTGACACATACTAACCATGTCACTGAATAGTCAACAAAACAATGATTCAAACTAGTAAGTTTGGATTCATTCATACAAAAGGTAAGGACAGTATGACAAAAATACAGCTCATGAAAAAAGCTACTTTCATACCTCCAAAACAACTTTTCTTGATAAAAGCAGGACCAGATGCTCAATATGGCCTCTCTCTTTTTGGTGGGCAGAGGGTCTAACTAAGCATGTGCAGTGTGAGTGTCATCACTCTAGCATGCTTCTGATTGGAGAAATAAGACTTGTTGCAACCGTCCCCTGTTGCAACTGTCCCCAGTCTCCCCTACTCTGAAAGAAACTGATATATTGTTGCATGTATACTTCTTATCTCAGTTCCTGACCATGAACTACACTGCTCAAATCTGCCAATCTTCGAACACTGATATTTAGTTATTGATTCCTGTCTTTGTCTCTCTTTAATCTGTATAACATTTAAAGGAGCACAATTTCAATTTGGCTACATAACCTCCAAGTGGTGTAGCCTACCACTAGTGCTGTGTTAAGGATTAATTGTTGTAAGATGTTCAGTTAACTTGAAAAGATGATGCTAATGAAGGGCTTGCATTTGAAATTATAAAAGCCTTATCATAGCCAAAATTACATCTGTTGGGTCTGGGGGTAAAAACTGTTGTTCTCACAATTTCTTTGAAATTACATTTAGTATGGTATGATAAATAACATAAGACAGACATGGCTGAATATTAACACAGCTGCTAAAACACTGGAGAGGTGTAAAGACATCCCTATAAGCCTATATGTGGTTCACAATATATTGGCACTATAAGTCTGATATTACATTAAATGGAATGCTCCAGACTAACTTTTTTCACCATCATCTTGGTATGGTTTCGAAGTTAATGTAAACAAACTTGTTTCTTTACTTTGTAAAGAAAGACAGAGTTTGCCTGGGGCCCTTGACTCACTTAATATGGTCCTGTTAATGTATAAATGTTTTTTTTTAACATTTTACTTTAAAGATTAAAGATGCTGCTTTCAGTAGGCCATAATTGTAAATGTTTCCATGGTGAACTATGCCTTTGCAATACAGTTTCATATTAATGTAGCTACACATGCTGTCTACTGCAGTCCAATTTCTGCTCCTGATAACCCATCTGGTCTGCAAAGATTGTAGCATGCTGAGTGCACCTTTTTCTGCAGAAATCTCTCTTGTGTAATTGTATAAATAATTGTTATCAGTGTTTGTATATTTCTTAGTATTCCCCGTTGTTAGTTTGCTTAGTTGTGAGTCAGTAATTCATGCCCGACAAAAAATGAAACTGTCTGCTGTGGAGCAGCTCTGCGGCCTTGCATTGCTCTCTGGTATGTTCATATTATAAATATTTAACATAATAAATATTTTCCTTATTAATAATGTATTATTTCACCACCTGTGACCCATCAGCTATTTATCAGAATGTATTTTTTTATGACTTGGCCTAAGTGTTTAAGGCATAGATTATAACAAAAATAAAACAGAATAATAGCCTACACTGAAATTATTAATTAATTTTTCAGCTAATATACTCACACAGCCAGGGCAGCACTGTGTTCTGTTTAACCAGTGAGACATGCTTTCCAAGGTGCTGCGAGAAAGTCAGAGCTCAATTCAGTCATTTGCTAAGTGATCATTTAAAATAAATAAATAAATAAAATAAAATTGTATAGAAAATCCCAGTCGTTGCGATGGCCCCCCGGGCAGGATATCAGTTTGTCCCAGAGATGATGGGAAGCTGTTAGTCTCAAGCCCTTAGATAGATATGGCTTAATGTGAACATAGCTGCTGGAACAGTGGCTGTGGGGGGGGGGGGGGGGGGTGCAACAGTTACAACCACCTTTACATAAACCTACAGACTACACAGTGCAAGAATATTTTCCAGAGCATTTCTGAATAGTTCAATGTGATTTCCCCACATTATAGATCACAATAATTAATGACTGGAAACATTGTTTGGAACATCTGTTTAGTCAATCACATTTCTATAAGCCACAAAGTGTTATACCACACTTTGTTCAGAAGAAGCAGGACATTCCAGTCAATTTAATCTTACAAGTAAGCATAATTATCTGAAAGCATGATCATCTCGAAATCTCTATGCAGGAAAATTCCATATGACTTAATAGCTTAATGATGTTACATTTTCACACTAACAGAGAAATGGAAGCTGCAGCCTGCATTGATATGTCATGACCACGGAGAGAAAGAACAGATTTTCTGTAGGGGGGGCTTAGTGCTTTTTTATGATCACTGTAAATATTTCACTCAAGAAGATGGATGGATTGTAAAGATGAAAAGTATTCATTGCAATTTGAATTGCCTCTGGTGTTAAATTGAAATCATAGTGAGCTGGTGGATGGGATGACATTTCTTTCCCCACGCTAGTGCAGGTCAATGAGGAATTGATGAATCTACTTTGGCATTCACACTTGTGATTTATTATTTATTGAATTCTGCTTTAGTCACTGGGATTCAGACCAAGAGCCCCTCCGTTTCTCTAACACACACAGACACACAAATATGTTGTATGTACAATATCAGTCATAAGTGTGGACAGACCTTCCCATTCACTTGAATGCGAAAGTCTGTCCAAACTTTTGACTGGTATTGTATAACACATTGGTCATTAATTAATAATCAATCAAAGAACTTTGAATTGATTATAAGAATGGCCTTCACTACTGTTCTGGTTAATATGATCTGGCATGAAAAACAAACAGACACAAAATTAGATTTTCATACTCAAATAAATTTGTCAATGATGAATCTCCAAATACTAAACTGAAAAGGCTTTTTGGTGTTTTTTCAAACTAAACTTGTCTTGGTAGCTATTTTATTGTGGAAAAATGTAAGCATTTTGCATAAGCCTGTACTAAAACATGATGAATCATGAATAACAAAAACACCTGTCAAAACTCCTGACTTTCAGAGTAACAAAATGAAACACAGGTTTATACAACACGTGGTGAAAAAGGAGGTCAGACGTGTCAGAGATTTGGGACACGGGTACATGGGACCATAAATTTGGGCTGACATGAACAAATGTCTGGTCAGCCCACACCCAATGTCTGAATGTCTCACGGGAGTTCTGGTCACAAGGTAAATGTGAAATATGGTGTGAAAGCTCCAAAACTTTAGTCAGGAGAACAGAAAGCTATGTTTGGAAGATGAGTGCACAAAACCCCAACCTGTAAAACAGCCCTACCAAAAAGGCCCTACTACACAACATTCAAAAAAAAAAAAAAAGCTAAACTAAAGAAGCACTAGGTTTCCCAGATATTTCAACCATATGTCTCAGTCCAAATATTTTTAATAATGACATGATATTTAGTTCAGAAAAAAATGAGGGAAAACATACAGCTGGTGCGGGGCTTGAAGAAAAATATTGGATGTTTGGCATCTGACATCTGATTTCTTTCTCCCCCATCCATTATTTTCTCTATCCTGCCCTCACTTCTTATCGACAGCTTTGACCTGTGTGGGCTGTTGAAAAAGATCAAATATCTCTCCCTACAGTTGGATGGATTGATGGAAATCCAGATGAATCTGGATGGTGTAAGGATTGTAACACATAGAAGTTGGAAGTGAGAAGAGAAGAAACCCTCCAACCTAAAAAAGGTCAGAAGGAACTGAGAGAAGACTGGACGCAACAAAAACACATCTTAACACTGATCTATTCAGACTGTTAATTTTATTTTATGATTTGTTTGCCATCATAAAGCCCAGAGGACTCTTTAAAAATCCAGTTGAGAGCTCTAAAGGCTTATTTATTGAAAAATAATCTTGTACCCTTTATCTTTGTCCTCTGTCCTCCTCCTCCTTTCTTTTGCGACCAGAGATGATTGCATTGACCGATGTTGCCTCCGACTTTGGGTTCAGTCTGATAAATGACTCTGTCCATCAATGGAGGAGGGGAGAAAAAGCAAGGGAGATGACCTGGTTGTCCATCATCCTCTGTCTAAGTGCAGAGAGGAGATTGGATATTGAACCGAAGTTGCCTTCTCCAAGTCAACATATTTGAAGGCTCTGTCAAGGGATGACACTATAGTCAAAATCTCTCTGCAGTCACAACACACATACCTTCCAGTTTATATTTTCCACCTTAAACCCCTTAGTTTTGGTGACACAGTTCCAAAAATGAAATGTTACACACTGTATATAGCAGTCAACGTCTTGCAGAGGCAGACTATTTTCCTGTAGTTGGTAGGTTAATGTGAAAGTTTGGTTGTAAAGACACCTGGTGTCATAGGAGCACTGTTCTAGGAAGTCACTATATGTCTCTAGCTTGTTACAGTATAACAACTGTTATAACAATTACACTCAACCAATATCCTCACTTAGATCCTGGCACCTATTCAAGCCTACTGTACCCACTCTTAATCCATGCATGCCTGTTCCTCATAATCCCACATCTACTGTTCTGGGTGGGTGGCTGCGTCTCTGCACCATTAGGTAATTTGTTACAGCTCTGCACCCCTTCTGGCCTGTGGTGGCCATTCCCCCGTACCAGTCTGCATTTAATTCTTTTGGGTCTGTCTTCTGTGCGTCCCATCATTATAGACAGTCTCTGCACAGTGCCACCTGTCCATGGCGGAAGTCCCTGCAGGGGCAAAGACGTCTGTATTTGGGGGAGTGACCTGCACAGCTGAAGAGAAGGGGTTCCCGTTGGAGGCCACATTCCCGTCGTACCACGGAGAAGGCTGGAAGGATGTGGTTGATCTCGGAGTCTACTACCTCACACTGCACCTGTAACCTAAAGGATGAAAGAGAAGAGCAAGGGTCTGTGTACATACCAGAATAACTCTTCACCGGGAAAATATACTTCCTGTGTTCTTCAAAGGATATGTCAGAAAATACAAGTCTTAAAAGTTTTTTTTGTTTGTTTAAGACAGGAGAGTGGAATTGGCATGAGCTCAAAATAAATGGAAGGAAGAGTCAGGAAAATAGAAAGATTTCATCACTTTCATCATACTACAGATGCCAATTTGATTTGAGTTTTAGCTGAGAAACGACAAAGAAGTTTGAAAAGCTGTGAGGCAGGTATGAGATGTCAGTGTGAGAAAGATAACTGGTGTCAGAGAACAGACCTGAGCTACAGGGACGGGTAACAGAAAAGAAGTGAACAAAAAAGATGCTTGGAGGATGAAAAAAGAGCAAAGAGAGCTGGAGATGAAAGCAGGCAGGGGAGGAGTGTTTGTAGGAGAGTCACACACAACAGCAGGCTTTATGTCTCAGAGCTCCAAAGACACATCTGAAGCTAAGTTCCTGCTTCACCCGCCAAATGTTGGTACCCTAAAGTAAAAAAATACCTGGGAAGATACAACCTAACCTGTTCTCAATGAGAATATAGAGTTTGTATATAATCTATTATGAAACATCTAATAAGAAATGAGATTCCAACTATAACATTTACTGTCAGTTATACAATAAATCTGTCAGTTTCATGATGAGTGATCAATCCTAAAGGGGGTGTTTTCTAAGAATGTCTCATGAAAAATCTTAAATTTCTACACACATTTCCTGGTGCAGTATGGAAAGTAAGAGCAAGAGCAAACAAATGTTTTACACTTTGAAGAGGTCAATATGAAAAAGCTTAATATGCAGTAAACAGATAACAGTGTTAACCTTGTAGATGTTTCTATTAAACAGTAGAAACAGTGAACTTACAGCAATATAACTGTGAGGCAAACGGCATACATACCTTATATAAAAAGAAAAGAGTGTATGTGGAACCTAAAAGTCACAATTTAGCCTAAAGAGACAACTACACTAGGCAGATAAAGAAGACTATGACAACAGAAACTGGCAGATCAGTAGATGAATCAATTTATGCAAGTGTATGTTTAGTTTTATTTTCTCATTTTCTAATTTAAACATATTGGCTGACTGTTTTCTGAGTGACACATACCCAGGCCAACCACAGGAAAAGGATTGCAGCCTAGCCTGTAGCTTGGTAAAACCAGGGCTCTGGGCAGGACTCACTGGTAAATTACAATGTCCACTGCTGAGGATAATGTTATCCAACCTTTGGATGGCTGCGCAATGACAAATTTGCTCATCCAACAACTGTGCAGAGTTTCCACCGTGCGTCTCCCCTGTTTGGCTCTGTGTCTCACCATGGGTGGGGCTCAGGCCCTCCACACACACACAGAGCAGAGGAGAAACTAGCACAAATATAATACAGCATAATGTAGTAGAGACTCGCACACTGAGCTGAAATGAAGTGAGTGCACACAAATTAAGTAAATAACATTAGAGAGGCTGGGGATCCCACTGTTAAAAAGATTGGTCCCATGTGCCCATGAGACAGTTAACCTCTGGTTTATCCCCCTGGCTAATTTGAATGGGATAAAATTATTATATACTTCTGAAATGTGATCAGACCATTTGAATCAATGTCATTTCGCAGGGGCTGTGACGCTAAAAAAAAAACCATTTCCACCATTTTATAACCACTCTTTTTGCCATGATTGTGTGTCAGAAAAATGTTTTTGGGAGAGATTGCTTGTCGGCACTAAACTTTGCACTAAAGTACAGTTGACATATATAGTATTAAGTTTGTCAGCCAAATACACACCATGTACTGCAAATGGAAGTTACTTTAGATTAACATACCCTCGCAGTGCCTCTTTGTTGTTGATGAAACGAAAGTGAGCAGGTTCACAGATGAAACCAGCTGACTGACACGCATCCACACAGGACTGTCCCTCTTGAGAAACGAGCAGCCTGAGAGAGCTGAATGGAGGCCATGCAGGTGGAGCCGTCACATTGGACGCCCAGCCTAAGGTTGTGGAATTGGGCAGGGCCACAAATAGAGGTCCTGTAATCCTGCTGCTACCAGCAGACCCCTGTCCGGAGAGGTTGGCTGGGATGAAGGGAGGCTCTGGGGTACAGAAGTTCTGGCAAAAGGTGGAAGATATGGTAGAGTTAGTTTGTGCAATCATATTATTATACTGGAAGTGCGCAAGGCCTACAAGAAATTATACTTTTTCCAAGATGTCAAAATGGATTTATGGACATTTGTCCTCCATTCTGTGAAGAATGAATTAATACTGATTCTACCAGTGTGTGCATGAAATGTGTGTTTCAATTTGACTGAGTTAGGAATCTCAGAAGAAGTGGTGTATTGTGTATGACAACTTGTGTCAATTGAGTAACAGAAAAAACAACCCCCCAAAAACGACCCCAAAATGTAGATGCTGTTCATGTCTTTTAGAGTGCAATAGAGGTTCCTATCCTTATAATGTGTTGGTGTTTACATCCCTAGTTTATATGTAGAATTGGGATGCAGCTTGACACAAAGTATAGTAGCAGTATTGGTACTGCTTTATCAAAACAGTGAAGGTACTTTCAGACAGTAAGCAGTTCTGTATTTTGAATGCAGGGTGCAACTTATGACATTGACTACCTGCTACAATCCTGCAGCCACATACCTACTCCAATTTCATCTAGATACAGCAGGCTGTAGCTTAAAATAAAGAAAATAAACCCGATAAATACAGCAAGTTTTGCTACTGATATCACAGTTGTTCTTGATATTGTTTATTGACCTGGTGGCAAACTAAAAAAAAATCTTGTATGGAAACCCGCAAATAGCTGTGCATGTTCATGAAAGCAGTATCTGCCTCTTCTCTTCTCCCTCTGCTGCCAACCTTGGCGCACGAATGTCACTGTGTTTATGTTCAAAACAATGAAGGTGGCACTGCTCATAGTCTAAAAATACCTTAACAATACTGCTGTACAATAACACTTTTAATAATGTACTTAAGACAAGAAATAAATATAAAAGTACATCAAAAAAGACTTTTATTGTATTGCATTGTACATTAAACACAACTGCAATATTTAACACACTTGCACTATATAATAGGCAAAGAGAGTCTGAGGTGAATTATAAAAAAGTGATAAGTTAGCTACTACAGGATGCCAGTGTATCATTATTATTAATGCATGTGCTTTTTTGGTTAGTTTTTTTGGTACAGTAGATTAAGTGAAATAAAAGCATAAGAAAAAGTGCTAAAGACGACAAACTGCAAGCACTGGTTTCTATGTTAAATCATGTGGTAAGATATTTCACTTGTTTCATTTTCTCCTGTTTGTATTTCAATAGTATAAATGCTACTGCAATAGCACTTTGGTGTCCAAACTAGCTGCCAGTCAGAAGCAGACAAAGGCTGCTGAGAGACCCTCTGCAGTTTGTCTGACATCTAGTGTGGGATTATTCAAATATCTTTCTTTTATCCCAGTCCTCCATCATCGTCATTGTCGCTGCACTTCTCCAATTTCTCCTTACTCATTCCTTCTCATTAGTGTCAGTAGACCTTCTGCTTTAGAGCCGGAGGGCAGATATGAGGTTCATAATGAGAGTTAGCATGTCGATTAATCACAAGTCTACATACATGGAGCACTGAAATACTGACACACACTCACACTCACACTCTCACACACACACACACACACACACACAGTTCTGGGTATTGAATGCACACAATGGTGAAATATTGAACAGAGTGGGGAGTTTGAGAGCTTGTGAAAGGAGTGTGTATGAATGTTTATATGAGAGAGAGGGAGGACTACTAACGAAAAGAGAGATGTGTTATGTCCAGTGCTCTTTGTATGAGCAGGATCTCACCTGATTCTGTATGTAGGCATGTACTCTCTCCAGCATCCCCTCACAGGTGTACTCGTAAGGCAGATATGGCTCAACCTGAAAATAAGACACAAACAAAGAGCTTCCACCATTATTATCTCCATATTTTGCTCACAGTAAAGTGTACTTTTCTTTTGCTGTCACTTCATTGATCGCAGTAATTGCGATGAATTGTCTCTTCTTCTGAATTTCAGCAGATGAATGTCTCTATTGTCAGATTTCTACTAGGCCTAATCACAGTATGTCACTGCTTCGAAAGTCATTAGGCTTTATTTGCATACTAATAGATCATTCCCTGCAGTGATGTGCTGGTTTTATGACTAAAATACACTTCTGATTGGCCTAATTAGAGCTGGTAAGACTATATTCTTTTGTGTTTCTCACTAATACCAACATGCTAACAAACTGTCTGAGACACGAAATCTGGCTGAATGTAAAATTGCTGCCACTAAAACAGTAGGATTAATAAAAAAATTGTATTGTATGATTTGATCAACTATTTCATACTGTTGGAAATCAGCCAAACTAAATAAAGATATCAATTGGAGCTTTGTTTTAATTACCTCTTATGCAAATTTCCAGCTCTGTATTTGTAATCGGGTACTCTACTAGAGTAGCATTTGTAGCACCTGAAAATATATTATTTTGGAGTACATTGTTGGTATCATTTAACAACATTTCATTTAGGGTTACCAGTAATATTCAGTTATTTTGGTTAAGTATGCTTAATTGTACCGGAGAGCAAGGGGTTATTCCACACCATACTACTACACTGAGTGGTGTTTCACATTGCTTGATTCACAGTTCAAAAAAACAATATATATATATATATATATTTTTTTTACATTATACCTAGCTCTTTATGTAGCCTCTCAGTTCAGCCTCTGTCTCTTAACAGGCTATCTTAGCTCCTGATGAGCCCACTCTGTTCTGCTTGGCCACTCAAGTCATGGCTTGGTGTGGCTAGCCGAAAACAGTAGTGGATTTAGATATGGGCAGCTGCACCGGGCAGCATCTGGCTGGGGGTAGAACAGGGCACACGTACCAAAAATACAACAACAAAAAAACATAGTGGTTGAAATCACGGGATCAGTTTTCTATCGTTCATTTGAACGTCACTTCAATGATATAATGTCACTGTTTGGGTCAATTAACCTTGTTGGAGATGGGGAGAGGGGCAGGAGTAGATTGACCTCATGTCCCTCCAGTGAAAGCCTGAGATAAAGGGGGCAGCGGAATCTAGCACGCCTAATTTTGTACAGTAGCTTATTGATGCAATATGTAAAATCAGTCACACTGTGAAATGCTACCAAATAAACAACAATTCATACTGCGAATATTTAGTTTCACAGACACATTGTTAATTTTTTTCTGGGTTGTATAATATAAAACCAGTCTGCATACCACCAAGGTAAATTGGTTTAGTCTTGACTCTTGGTTAACACTGAAGGTTGAAGGTGTGTAATATTTCTAAGTGTGTTGTTCTATTTATGTATTTGTGTGATATAGGATTTGTGCAATTTACTTTTATTTCTGTGTTTCTTTTATCAGCAATTTGTTATAATATGTGAAGTTAACTGCCACTGTCAGAAAACAATGGAAAAACGCCATAATGTTAGTGGAGCGAGGCAGTTGCTTGCTTAGGTGGAGCAGGTGATCATGTAAACATATCCGTTATGAATCAAAGTCGGTTCAGGTTGCAAGTAGAAAAAACACGTTTGAAAACAAGTGTTCAGAGCAGTCTGAAGCCTAGGCTTTTTGCTTACAGGGATTACTTCTACATATATTTACCTCATTTTTTTTTAACACTTTGGTCACATTTAATATGCACATCCAACACTGTGTGTAGCTTTGTATTTTCTATGTGTCCTGTGTGTTTTTTGCTTTGTATTGTTAGTTATTGTGCTGTTAGATGTTAGAAATAAGTTTTAACTGCAAAGGCTAGATTTAAAAGAAATTGAGGTTTGTCTTTATGCCCTAATGCAATAGATCTAATTTGTAAATGATACACAACTCACTAAATTGCATTTCCAATCTGAAATCAGAGCAGTCTAAAGTTCAACCATGTATGGAGTCAGACTTGGCCCACTTTAAGTTAAAACCACTGAAAATCAAGTATACAGGAATGATGCAATATAAAAAGTTATGCACACTGCAAATCTGATCAAAGCCTTATGTTAATCTACTTTGTAAACTGGAGCAGAAAATAAACACATGGACATGAAGAATAGACAAACAAGCTCTCTGTAATAACTATTGAACATAATACCACTTTTCTTTCCATCGCTCCTCTGGTTTGTCTATACTTTGGTTTAAATCATATTAAGTTAGTATTTATTTAGTTAATATCCATTTTTGTATGTGTATATGTGGCAGAAATATCTTTACTTTGATTATACTGGAAGTGGGTGTACTGTAGCTTGAGGTTGTTAGAAATTGTCTGATCTATTTCTCTGCATTAAATCATATAAATAAAATGTGTAAATTGAGTCTAAAGGCTGTGTTACTGTTAAAGGTCTGAGTGAAAATCAATTGTGATTAGTGATTAGTGGGAAAAAAAACAAGGATGATTTCCTTTGCAAATGTGGTATACTTGTGAATATAATAGAATGATCACACTTTTTTACACACTAAAAAATAATGTGTTCCCATTGATCTATTTCTGAGAGTGGGACCTTAGTCTGAGAGCTCATAAAGTTATTATTCTTAGTCTTTAGTGCCATTTTCATGAATGGAGCTTCTCCACAACTTGCCAGACGTCTGACCATATGGTATTTTGGGGGCGTCATTCATGTTAATTTACTCTTCTTGGGAACGAGCGTTCATTTAGAACAGGTGGGATTCATCATGTTTACGAAGGTCATTTACAACTGTTTCCTGGTGATACGAGTATTTGGTGAATCCGACGTGGCAAACTCGTAATTTCCACCTCACGGAAAAAGTACGACAGATTTAAGAAGAAAAATATAAACATATTCTTGCATCTGGCCCATTGTCTGATAATTGAACTTAAATACACCTGAGTGTACATCATGAAACATCATGCTGTTTTGGCTACTAAAAGTTTCTGTTCAATTTGTACAGACAGCCTGGTTTACTCTGATAAGACAAACTTGTCTGAAGAGAAGCACCTTTTCTGGAATATGATTTCTAAACAGATTTATGGACATCTAGCCTGAAAGGACAGATAATCAGATCCTGAAACCACTGCAAAGAGTGTATTCCCCTCATTGTTGTTTATAATGGATGAGTAATGATGATAATAATAATAATAATGATAATAATGCATTTTATTTAAAGGTGCCTTTCTAAGCAATCAACGACACCTTACAAGACACACATAAATTGGTATGATGGTGTGAATATTGTTGCAAAAAGTTGTTTGTATCTGTTCAGAGCCTTATCTGTGAATATCTGATATATATACCTTCTGTTAAGCCTTTTTATTATTGAATTCTGAAGCATAATTTGGCAACATGGTACTTCAAACAAGTGAGGGTAGTTGAATTATGAATGGCTTACAAGTTTAGAAGCCAATGACTGAACAATGACAGTACTGCAAACATAAGGTCAGAGAGGGATAGTGGGAGAAAGAATGAAATATACTGTGAAAAATACAGAGAGATGAAAAGAGGAAGAGAGTATGGAAAGCTAATTATAAAACCCAGGATGACAAAGAAAGAAAGAAAGAAAGAAAGAGACAAAGAAGAAAAAAAGGAACGAAAAAGACAAAAATACAGAGAAAGAGATGGAGATAGGATTTATTGGAACATGAGGACTTGACAGCCAGATATTGCTTTGTCCTGCATGACTGAACATGGGCCTCTTCCACACATGCAGTGTGTTTATGTGTGTGTGGCTCATAGTTAATGGCCATAATGTGCAGGTAAGGCTCTGTGTGCTGATATGCCTGATTTGAGCAATTTCAGTGTCTCTGACTACAACTGTGGTCCTGTATTTTGTGTCTATGTGTGTGTGGGTACGTGCATGTGTGTGTGTATGTGTTTGCTGAGGTATTGTGCCTCCAGTGAAGGGTGAAGGGGTCCATAAGCTCTCTCTCAGTGGTCTGACAAAGCAGTCAACCAGTGCTGCTGAACTGTTAGTAAGAGAGACTAAGAGTAGACTAAGAGATGAGAGCAGACACGTACACACTCACCACTACAGATATCACCTTTTCTCTAATCTCCAAGCACTCTACTTCTAATCTGCTAAAGGCACAAACTATTACACTGCGTTTAAAGGATCATGCAGACGGCTGTCATTCTACTGCACATGATCCCTCAGTGCCCTTCATACAGTTGAGATTGATCCTTTGTTGGAGTGTTACTGTGTTGAAAAATACAATTAAAAAAAAGTACAATATTAGATGGCTGAAGCAGAATTAAAATTTGCCAAATCTATTTAATGTTCCATGCTTTAAATGTGTCAACAATATTACATGCAATGAGCATGATTTCATTATCTGTAAACATGTCACTTAATCACATCTAAAAATAACTTCAAGAGCACCTGCTGGACATATAACAAGAAAGCTAAGGTGGTGTAAACAGGCCTTCTTTAAGCTTTGTGTTTGTAATAATAAAGGGCAGATTTTCTTTCTGAAATATCCATGCAAGGACACACTGCATGAGACAATACTTTCTCAGGACATTGCAGTGACGTGATGCATCTATATTTTGTTTAATTTAAAGAAAAGCACCTTCACTTTTAGAAAAACTACTTACTAGTTATTTTAGAGCGTAAAATGTGCCCGGTTGGCACATCACTCTTTGTTTTTTAATGAGAACAAAAAGCTTTCGTGACTGTGCAGATGTTTTGTGGATCTAAGACTCAGACTTTCTCTCTTTCTCAATCTTTCATTTCCCTGTCTGTATGTTCATCTCTCATTTCTTTTCTCTTTTTCTTTTTTCTTTTGTCCCCTTTTTTGTGGGCTTTCCAGAGAGATTTAATCTCTCCACTTGACTCCTTAATTAACCTCTCTCCCACACTTGGCAGTTCCTAGCATATTCTCTATCAGCCTACATTTGCTATGTTGAAAGTTCAGTCCTTTGCAATATCTCAGATCCCAGTATAATGAACTGTCAGCTAACAAAGTAGCTGCCAATTTATTGAGACTTAAACACTCCTACTATGACCAGGGCGAAAAGTCTGGGAAACTTTTAATATAGCGCATGAAACAACACCAGACAGAAATGTCTATTAACTGCATTGAAGCTCCAAACAGTAGCACTATAATGGACGCTAAATAGATTAATGAGGCATTCAGGGTCTTCTTTGGGAAACTGTATACAGTAGATCTGAGTGCTCTTCCAGACAGGACATACAGGTAAAATTCGTAAAAAGCCTTAATATTCCTATTTCAGATGGAGAACTAACAAAACTGTAAATTGCAGAGGCGATTGGCTGTTATGCAGGTTGGAAAAGCAGCGGGTTCAGGTGGCATCCCTATAGATATACAAAAATTCAGTCCAAACTACTTCCACCACTTTCAGAGATGTTTCAGGAATCCTTAAGGAACAGTCTGCTCCCCACATCCATGAGGGGTGCCCTAATTACCGTACTTCCAAAACCAGGAAAACCAAACACAAAATGTGCCCAATCAGCCAGTGTTACTTTTGACAGCCATTTTAATTTTTGTTTTAGTCTTAGTCTTGTTAACGAAAATGTACATTAATTTTAGTCAAATTTTAGTCATTGGTATCCTTAATAGTTTTAGTCACATTTTAGTCGACTAAAATGAAAAATATTTCAGTCTAGTTTTAGTCATACATATATATATATATATATGTAAATAAAATAATGCCAATACAGCCTCTAAATCAATAAGCATGCCTATTTCAAATTTATGCTGGTGATTCATTAATGGAGATGAAATGCTACCATGCAGTACTTGTTGATCTGAGGACATTGCACACATGTAAAATTGATAACAGTACTGTGGAATCAATGGTTATTACACAGACAGTTAAGAAACATTTAACATTCTTTCTTTTCAATATTGGCTTTATTTTCCAAAGCCAGACCTTGTGTATTATGCCACTATAATTTAGAACATTTGACTGGTATGATGTAAAACTTAAACGCTGTAAACACTGTCGAAATATCGTGCAGCCACTGAAATACTGGTATTTCAGTGATCACGCGATATGTTTACAGCAGAGTAAAAGCCATCTCATCTCATCTCACCATGACAAAAATACACATACTTCTCGTTATATATTTGACACCAAGCTTGTCATCATCAACATCATCATCATCATTAAAGTCAATGACATTAACAATGCAATCAGCCTTTTAAATTCAGTTACAAAAAACCTTGCAGTTCTCTTGCAAGAAGATTAGAGGCCATGCTTCTTCAGATGGTGCGAGAGGACCAAAATTGATTTATTCAAGGTAGACAGTCCTGTCACAATGTTAGACGAGTGCTCAATGTTTTACATAGCCATAGAGAGATGAAGGACACAGCTTTACTCTCACTTGATCATGTTGAATGGCCTTATCTATTTTGGCTTCAGAGATATATTTTGCATATGGGTTAGATTGCTTTGTACTGGGATCACTGCAGTATTGCTGACCAATAGTGAGGTCGCTGTCATGGGTTTGTTCCTACATATCTATCTGAAAGATTTTGGTTTTTAGATTTGATATTGTAAGTAATATTGAGACTGAAGATTGAAACAATCATGCAGTCCAGCTAGCCCCTGAACAACAAAGGCACTCATATTCTCATACTCAAAAATTCATGACTGATTAATATTAAAAAAATGACTGATTTGATCAAAGGAAAACTGAATGGATAAAAAACAATTTCCTATTTCAGAGACAGTTGTCAGTATAATAACACATAAATACAATATTTATAGGATGCCCTTTTATACTCAAAGATGGTTATGTACACAATTTACAAGACCTGTTTTTTTATTCTTGCAAATTAAAGAGCACAGTGGTGGAGATTACCTTGGTTCTCATTATTTCCCTGATGGCAGACTCAAACTCCAGGGAGTTGTTGTAGTCAACTGTCATGACGTGAGGTCTGCCGATGTACTGCTCTGCATATGGGTGCTGGGAGGACACCTATAGAAAATACATGCATGGCATACATTAAGAACTCTATAAATACATGTCAAGCAGCTTTTAAAAGGGAAGATGATGATGACGATTCTGACAATGATTATAAGTATTAATATGATTATTATTATTATAGTATTAATATAAGTATTTAAGTATAATAATTATATGTATTCATTAGTCATTTTTATTTATTTTGGGTATTTTATTGTGTCAAAAACATGCCATTAATTCTAATTGTACATCAGGTAAAATAAAATGTCTGTAATGCAATACATTGAGAGCAGAGCTAGCACATCAACTATTTGTAGCATTTATAAGATGTGCTTCTCGGGGCTAGTAAAGACACACTGGGCTTGGAGAATGTGTTGCCTAAATTTCTCAAAAGTTGTGCACACAATAATTAAAAGCAACAAACTAAAGAATCTATTGATAAATTAACTTGGCAGGTGTAGTGGCAAACATATTCATATCAGTGACTGATGGTGGGGAGTAATGAACATAATGAGCATACCTCTCTAGAAGTGGGCTTGCCTCTGAAAAACTCATGATTGAGTGAGCTGTGAGGGGGGTGAAACTTGGGCTGCAGGAAGATGCATCCATTTGCTATTGCTTCAAGAGGGGCCGGGCCTTCATATGGAAAACCAAAGCCAATGAAGAGCTAGCAGGAAAAAAATAGGAATGTTAATATATTAATATGATAACAAATGTGTATATTTTAAAAAGGTTATGGTAATGTGTCTTTTACATGTATGTATATCAGATCAAAATTTCTTGTTTGCAAATTTTCAATATTTAATTTAAACCATCCGTCAGAATCAGTTTCTGTGGGTAGAAAAGTGTAAAACTGTCACAAAGAACAAATTCATGTCACAGTCTGCTCTGTTACACTCCTGCTGCTGGTAAATTTCCTTTCACCACACCCCTGCTCCATTCCTGCTAATCAGCCACACCCACCTCATCAGTTAACTCTGTTCACCTGGGCACTCAACTGTAACCCATCTGTAATCACCTGGACTCTCAGTTGCACCTCGTCTGTAATCTAACCAGTATATATACTCCTGTTGTTCATTCACTCCTTGCCAGATCGTCATTTGCATTTGCTTCATGCCAGACCTGCCAGCACTATTTCACGGACTGATTCCAACTCTGCTTGCTATTGACCTCGTGTCTATGCCAGTGAACGCACCAGGCTTCTGTCCCTGACCTCGAGTATCGCCTGTTCCTGTCTGCCTGTGGCTATGTGGCGTTCTCCTGCTTTGATCCTGTCAGGACAGCCCAGAGACTTCTGCCTGGTCAACCTGTCAGTGCGTGCTACTGGCATTGCCTTACCTGCTGCCAACTCTCTTTGGTGACCCTGAACCCTGCCTCCCCCCCCTACGCATTCTGTCATATACATGTACAGTTAACTTGTAGACTATATAATAAAGACATTTCTGCTCACTGGTTTTCTGTGCTGCAATTGGGTCCTACCACCTCCACACCCGTTAAAATTCAAGCTGCAGATGTGTCTGTGTGGTCTGGTCTCTTTTTTTTTCTCTAGTATCTTGCCTTTGCCTTGCGCAGCAGTTGCTGCAGCTCATGCTGGGGCAGCAGGCCATGGTTCTTCACAAAGGCTGGGACCTCTGGAGGTCTCTGGGTCTCATAGTACACTGTGCCGTGGACCTCCATGTACCTGTGAAGAATCTGCAGGAAACCTTCCTTACCCTGTGGGGGGTAGGGGGGCAGGGGGGCAGGGGGGAGGTGAAAATAGGCAAGTGTACAAGGAAGGAGAGTCAGAAGAGAAACCACAAAGAAGTATTGAGTTTATGTACAGAGCTGCATTTTTGACTCTGATCTTTTTGTGAGTTGTCTGTATGTGTACAGTGTATGCATGTTTCTCTCAAATCTAAGACTGCATCTTTAATAAAACAAACAACTTGTGTCCACACCAGCGTTTTGAGTTTTTTTTATTTCTTTTATATACAACAGAAAACCCTTTTTTTTTTCATTGACTGAGTTTTTTTTTTTTGGTTTGTTATTTACAGCAGCGTATTGCTGCCACGCCAGGAAAAATGGATCTGTATCATGTTATAACGTTTTAAAAAAAATAAACGCTGTGTGGAGAACGGATTAATTGATATGGCTCATTTACAGGATTTGATCAAGTTCTACTTCATGCTTGGGTTGAGACATGGCGAGATTCTGTTATTGAATGCGGTGGTCCACCTCCACCTGAGACCAATTTATCACATAATGTGAAACGTTTTATGTTATAACAATATAAATTACAACGTGAAAAGTTTTGTTATAACAAGAAACTATCACGTTATAACGTGATACTGATCCATTTTGGTTTTTTCTGGTGAGGCAGCAATATGCTTCCGTAGTTATTGGACAAGCAATCAAAGAATAACTGATCAACCAAGGCAAGCAGCAGCTTATTCCTGCACTCAAATCTTAATTTTATGCTGCATTGTGCTGTGACTGTATAAATGCAAAGATACATTTTGTGTGGGTGACTTCGGCAGAAACGGGATAAGAGGAACACATACATAAAGGCTGTAAACACTGAATAACAAAATAATTTCTAATACTGAAGCCACTGTATTTTATTTTCAAGATGCATATTGGATATGTGTTGGATACTGGTACCCTGCTCATATTACTTACTGAGAGGCTTCCTTGCTCATGGATCAAATTTGGCCTTGACATGCAGTATTTTTTGTAAAAGCTTTGGCATGAGAAGTAAAAGGAATATCATCCATTCATGAAATCAACAGGTTGTTTAATAAAAAAACGTGTTTGAATACAAAATTAAATATGATTTAACTCTGCAGTGCTGTGTTCACCTGGTAGGTATCTATTTTCCAAAATGATTGAGCTGGGGCTTGTATGGATGTGAGGGGTGCTGTAAAGCATTACTTGCACACGCTCAGAGCTGTGCATTCATGCACTGTGCTCCCTGATTATTCCAAATAACATTACATTGTGTGTGGGAAAAAAGAGCCAGAGGAGCACAATTTCAAAGTCAAGGTTGAGCATGATGACTGGGAAAACAAACCCAAACCAGGGCCAGTTAACAACAAAAACTGAGTCCTGTGAATAGAGACTAACCCAGGGCCAGAGTATTGACTGGCCATCCGGTGTTAAGCAGCTTACTGTATCCCTGTGCCGTGGTGTGGCCCCCCGCAGCTGTAATTGGAGGCTGTAACGATCGATAGCTTCCTCTGTGAGGATTTTCCCAGCCAATTAGGAGATTAGCTCAAGCGCTAAGTGCAGCAGACAACATGAATTAGCAGAAGGAGTAACACAGGCGTGGATGAGTGCAGATTCCATAACCTGCATTTGCAGCTGTGTGTGAGTCTGTGTTTGTGTGTGCCCAAGATAACCCTCTAAACATGCATTGAATTAGCAATCATAATAAGCATGTTCTGCTGTGCTGGTTTTTATCACTCCTGTGTCTTCTCAAGTCAATTTAAAAAAAGTAGCTTGCACATAAATATGCTTATTTACACACAAGAGATAGTTAATTGAGACTTTAGACAAGTTTTATTTGTCGGCTGTCAACAACATAGAAAATTGGATAGAATAGCTTTAACAATGTTATAATCTTGCTGTTTGGTTTCACCTCTCATCCAAAATGTTTACAGTAATGTGTTCTCCTGATATTTTACATCTCATCATGTAATCTCTATCAGCAAGTAAGCGATAACAGAAGCGCACTGGTGAAAATATTTATGATCTATAAATATGATGGTAGCTACAGTACTTGCAAGGACCATCATTGTCCATTAGTGCTGTACTAGTGTCTCTATACCTGTGTTCTGAAAAGTTAATAGTTATACAAGTTGTGTTAAGAGTGGTGGTTATCGCTTTGAATGCAAACATGCATTTGAGTATGTTTGTGAATTTCCCGAAAAATAATCTTTCATAAATTATTTATTTGGACCCTGACTACTTCTTGGCATGTTATTAGCTCACAGTAACATGTCTTATTGTATCTGCATGTGAGATGAACATAATAGGTAACGGGTTCTTACCTGAAGCTAATTAGCAACCAGCAAGATACGATGTTCCACCACGAAAAGACAGACAGACAGAACACAAGAAAAAGGAAAATAAAACCACAAAGACATTGAGATAAAAAAACCCCAATACAACAGAGGAAACAAAGAAGAGGGAGAAGACACAAATTATAGATTACATTTTCTGCCTTATTGGTGCTTTTAGTGTACTTTATAGCACTTTTATATCCCCTCATCTTCCCAGTGTACTTGTCTTTTTCATAAGCCAACTACAAAGAAATACAGGGAATTGTACAAACAGGCAGTAGAAAGTAATGGCAGCAAACAACATCTTTATAATCATTTTAACAATGGAGGCACAACTGTGCCTTCTTGTAATATGCAGAAGAATGAGCAGACAGCTTTTGAGAGGAAAATTGCTTCTAAATTAAAGTCGCACCATTGTAATGATGCAAACAGCAGGATATGCTGTAATTGTATTCTTCCGTTGAGTGTGTGTGTGTCTGTGTGTGTGTGTGTTTTATTTTATTTTTACTCTATATACATGTTTGCCCTGCATAGGATACATTTATCTTATGCCTGGAAACACAACACTGAAGAAAAGCATTAGATAAAAGATACTATAACAGAGAGTTTATCATACTGTTTTTGCCACTGTTGGAGAAAGCCTGCCAAATCAAGCTATTGTACATATCCAGGATCTGTATGTGATTTGTGTGTGTGTTATTTTTTTGTTTGTACCTTCCACATACTGGCCTCTTTCCCATACACGACAGCCATGTTGTTGACTTTGCTCTGCTGAATGCTCCTCTTCTCCGTCTCGTTCAGCTCTTCCGAAACAAAGCCCATGAATGAGTTGTCTGGTGTGTGAGCTGAATGTGTGGTTATGTTGGTAGTAAGTAAAGGCAGGACAGCAGTAAAGAGAGAGAGAGAGAGAGCGAGAGAGAACACAAAGAGAGTAGATGAAATGGGGAGAAAGAAAGTTTCATTGTGAGTCAGAGACAGAGAGGAAAGACAGGAAAAGAGCACTACAGTATATCCTTGTTTACTTCAGTCCAGTGGCTAAATCAGTGTGATCATTTCCTCCCTAACTATTATAAATAGTGACTGTCATAAAGCCAGCTGCTGTTTTCTATGTAAGACTCAGATGTATTGAAATGGATTTCCTAGACTTTAAGTGAAAGTATTATTAGTTTAAGTAAAATAACAATTTACTGCATCTTCACACTTAGTGCCAATTTAGAATTTTCACAGAGGAAATTCTCAATTTTAAATAAGTGTATTCATTTATTATTTCTGCTGTTCTTCCAAGATTATGAAGCAGTTGAAAAAGGTTGAGTCATTCAGTCATTATAGCTTTGCACAATGTGGAATGTGGGCATCTACAGTGGGTATCATATTGACATTATAATGATTATGCTGTCGAATGCCAACTATAGCTGAATGGGCTTAACACTGTTCTGAACTGGACGTGAGAGCAGAAGATTTAAAGAGTCAGTGTTTTAGTCAGGAGCAGTGAGGAGACTGAACACAGTGAGGGCTTTGGAAACAGCAGATCAGACATATTGTGTAGCATGAAACAGAAAAAGAAAAGGGACACGAAGAAAAGCAAACGAGCTGAGGGGAGATGCAGTGGTATTGCTGAAAATAGCTTTGTTAAGCGCATTACTCCAAATTATTGTGAACAAGCAGCCAGACCTGTCAAAGAAAGTGAAAACACTGAATTTGAGTCTTTTTTGTGGTCATTTTTAGAATAAATGATGACAGATATCTCTTTCCCTCTCTCACACACACTCTCACACTCCATCTCTCTCTCTCTCACACACACACACACACACACACACACACACACACACACACACACACACACACACACACACACACAGTCATATTTTGATAGTTTCTAAAATACAAATGCTTGAACTGGTTATTTCACAAGTTCAAGTATGGTAAGATGAAAAACGTTGACATATTCAATATATTATATGATTAACACATGTGATGTGACAGTATGTATTGTGTATGACAAAATAATGAAAACAAATGAAGTGGTTTTGTTCTTACGGAACATGGTCATGTACTGCCTGGCGTTGAGGTTCCAGTAGCCCCAGTTGGTCCGGTAACCGTGCAGCGTTGCATACTCCTCATGATTGTAAGCTGGCTCTGTACCGAATGTGTCAATCACCCGGATATGACATCTGTAAGGACACAGTACAACCACATTCAAATATTATCCTCCTGTTTTCTTAAATGTACAAAAAAAATATAAGGGATTCTATATTTTGGTGGTCACAGATGTGTAAACGAAGACATTTTTATGTTAATGTAACATGTAATGTCTATGGGTGGAACAGGGTGCATGTCAGTGGGGATCCTGTTGTTGCAGCAGCAATGCTGTCTGTGTGGACAGCATTGCATGTTCAGTAAAGTAGCCATCATGCACAGGTAAAGGTAGGCGGTGTGGGACAGCACAAAGCACTCAAAGGACTTCATTACTGCAGAGGTCAGGGTGATGGGTCTGTAGTCATTAAGTCCTGTGGTCCTTGTTTTCTTAAGGACAGGAATAATGGTGGAAGATTTGCAGCATGACGGTACATGTCATGTCTCCAGTGAGGTGTTAAAGATGTCAAAACCTGTAACTAACATAATTTATAGAGGATACATAAATCATCACTTTATTACATTCAGTTTCTTTTCTTTCTGCTTTTCATTTAAGTTCACACATTTTGTTGCATTAATTGTATTTTTTTTTTAGTAAAAGCCCAATTAAGGTGGAGCTGGGAAAATAAGACATGGTCTTGAATCAGCATCACAAAATTAACATTTCTTTGGTGACTTTAGCAAAACTTAATTATTTGCCTCATTTGCAGACTGTGCCATCCGAGGCACTCACTACGTACTGAGCTGCTGCTTTAGTAAATTACACACCGAATGCAAGGTGCAGTGCAAATTTGTGCTGTGCTTTAATGACAGTAGATCTGGGTCTTGGTGTTGTCATTCTGTTTCCAGTTTTGACAACAAGCTTAATGAAAGAAAACTGTGAGTAACTTTCAATAACAGTATTTACAGTATCTGCAGATATGAAGAAAGAAACAAAAGCTACAAAAGCTAGACGACAAAAAATAATAGCAACCAGCAGTCTACAAGTCTCAAGTAAAGTGTGGTAGATGTGACACAAAAATGTCAGTGAAAAAAAAAACAACCCTTAGTTTGAGTCTAAGTGTGCTCTGTATGGCCAGTCTGTGAGCTCAAGAGGATTAATAAGCTAGAGCTAAAGGTGGCAGAGTCAAATTCTTCAGCTCTTTCCTGGCAGTGCCGATACTGTGAAAGGCTCTCTCGTTGTCACGGTCAAGGCTTTGGCATTATTGCAGCCCATCCAGAGTCAATAAATTATACAATAGAATATTGTATAATTATACAATAAAGTATTGCCGGTCTTGTGTATCACCCACTTACATGAACCTGTTAATATGGAGAACAGAGTATGACTTACAACAGGGGCATTGTTTGAGCAATAGCCAACCCAGATAGCATGCGAATGTGGGCCACTTGAGGCAATGATCCGGCACTGTAGGTATTCTTCTGGCCCGGACAAAACAGACGTGAACCTAAACTGGCCCATGTAGTAAATGCTACATTTGGGCCAAATATCACAAAACGAATATGGCCCATCTTTGGCCGAAATATGGCAAGTATGGCAATGACTAATCCGGATGTGAGCCTAAAGAGGCCCACATATAAGGAAACATACTTGGCCCACCTTTGTTGAAACATATTTGGGCCAGTCTTGGCCGAACTGGTTTATTGGGTGTGTTTTTGGTTGACATCTGGCATTGTGATGGCTTGGTTATGGCCCACTTTTGGCAAACATGAGCGGACCGCCCAAGTGCCATCATTCCATGCTGTATGTGGGCCGGATGAACATGTCAGGTGTGGGCCAGATATGGGCCAAAAGAGTTTTGCTATCTGGGAAGGTATGGCAATATGACATGATGTCACAGAAATACTCCGTTTATAGCTACAGGAGGTAGGGGTGCTGGAGGTGCTACAGCCTCCAGGTGGCAGATAAATAATGGTAGTGAAGTGGGGAAAAGAACCGGACAAACATGCTGGTTAGATATATCTCTAACTCTCTTGCTTGACTGCAAACATCTGTGGTTATAAATTTGACTCCTGGAAACTCTCCAGGAGAAATAAACATTTAGCTCCTAAACAGCTCTGATGAAACTCTGGATTTATCAGAAAGGTTGACTGCTTTACTCCAAGCAATTTTACTGAATGAACCTGGTATCTGTGCATGACCTTTTGGATGTGTAGAAGAACACAAAACATTAATTAATATTAGATCCTGTTGGTATGTTAGGAGATTTAAATAATCACTTCAGTGACAGCCATAAACATGAGGTGGGTCAATCTGTCATCACTTGTATTTCTGCGATAGTTTTTAACATGTTTTAAAACAGAAAATAATCTTGTTGCTTGCTCTAGACACAGGTGATGTCGCAGTGGTGTGGAACAGCTTCATAAGCTCCACGAATGTGCTCAGTATGGAATTGACCTTTTCTCAGGATGGACAAAATTCCATCCACATCATCATCATTGGTGTTGTTGTACTTTTTCATGCATTAACAAAGGCCATGACAGAGTCCACTTCATACAATTAGGGGAAGACCTGGACAGCATCAAGTAGGCCTTGCGTCGCCTGTGAGACAGGCCAGTGAACAGTGAGGAGAAAAGGAATTTAAAAAAAACAAAAACAAAACAACTAACTCCCCCTCTCGCACAGTGAGCACAGCACAGGACCAGAGTTACCCGGGATTTCCACCGGGTCTGTTAGCGGCACGAAACGGCTGTGCCACGCTTTTGCTCCATCCTCTGCCTGGTGTCAACTCACACCAGGCGGGCAGCGGAGCAGAGCTTGCTCTGGGAGAGAAATCTGCCTTTCAAAATGAAGTTGCACTGTTAATACAGTAATTGCAGCAGTCCAATGAAATCCAAATGAGTGCCTTTAGGCTACCGTAATTACTGTAGTAGCAGCACAACTCAACGGCCCTATTTTGTTAACTTGATGATTTGCTATTATTTGACCATGTGTCAGTAGCTCTGATAAGCTGCAACACAGAGCTATCAGGACGCTTTGCTCTCACACGCACTGCACACACACACAGATTCCGGGAGATTGAATCTCATTTACTGGCGTCAAGAAGCCGCTATCAATATGTGGGAAAGTTTAGATGTCTGACTTTGTAGTAAAAACACATGCAAAACAGATTTTGCATGGGCACTGCACTAGTTATGTATACCAAACCAGATGAAAATTGCCTTCAACCTTCATCATTCAGAGTTTGACTCGCTATTTAAAACAGACACCAGAAGTGATTATTTATATATTTTCAGGAGTTTTTATGTAGAAAATTTAAAAAATTGTATTATAACCAGTCAAGGCCAAAATCTTGTTTGATATTTCTCAGATATTCCTGTCAATGACTGCAACATTCAAAAGGCAAGCCCATAAACTGACAATGATACTGCTCAGAAAGAAGCTTACAAAACCAGGCTTATCTTCAAGGGAGTAAAAAAAACATGCACTTATCTCTGTAGCCTTCCTTTGAGGCGCCATGGATTTGAGTCTGGACATAATGGTGTGTTTATATTTGTAAGGGTTACAGAAAGCTGCCAATGAATTATTAATGATAAATGTTATTTTCACTTGTCTCATATTCTGCCCCATGTCCCTCTCTTCAACCTACACTATCAAATATCGCCAGCTCTGAAACGGTGAAAATGTTTCTGCCCACAGATAAGAGATCCCGAAGGGAGACAAAAAAAGAGTGAAGGAAGAGGGGATAAGCGGAGGAGTAGCTGAGCTGAATATCTAACAGGAGATCAGAGTATGGGGCTAATCTGGGTTAAATTGCTGTTTAGTGAGGCTCAACAGTCCTCCTGGGTGAGGGGAATATGGCAGAGTGGTGCATGGTCACCCACAGTCTACAGCTATAACTATGGGTGTATTACAAAGAACTTGGCTTTCACTGGACAATAGTAAACATTTTTTCTTGCTGACCCAATAAACAGCTTAGAAATGTTAAACATGCTGAATTGGAGCAGAATCCCATAAAATTTCTATATTAAATTTGGCTGTTTTTTTAATGGATAGGAGTTAGCTCTAATGTTTGCTCATTGCCTGAAACAGGTAGCCTGGGTATATCCATGTTCTCATTCGAGCAAGATTCTACTTTGCTCAGAAAGTTAGCATGGCCACCAAGACAACATTTTCGCCTGAGATAGGGAACCAATCAAAGAACAGGGAGGCGGGCTCAAGGCAATGACTACCGTAGAGTGACTCTGTTTACATCCAGCATGGCGGCCACAGAGGTGCAGCAACCGTTCAAAGCAGCAGTAGATTGTGTGCTAAATAAACTGGAAGACAAGTTCACTTTGAAAATAGAACAAAAACTTGCGCTACATGATGTTTCCTTCATAAAAAAGATGTTTGCGCTGCTCCCTACAGGCTCTGAATACGTCATCGTCTATCGTTGATATGATTGGCTGTAAGTTTGTCCAGTAGCGTACAGAAGCATTTGATCGACATTCGTTGATCCCGCCTCAAATATGAGGAAATGAACGGCTCCTTGCCAGATCCTACCTCAATCTCAAATGAGATTGAGACGCGGCATGGTGTTAGCCAGGCTATAAAACAGGATAGTCCCACTTTGAAAACTTTTAATTTTCCCATCTTAGTCTATGTGTACAGTCCAGAGGTTCTCCAAAAAAGTTGTCAGCAGTCAAATCCCTACACCACACCCCACATGGCAAAAATGTGAAATGAGGGATATTTTTCCTTGACTGAGTAAAAACATTACGCTGCAGACTTATCAACTGATTTACTGCTGTCACCTTGATGCTTTTGTCTCTCTGCCTCTTTCTCCTGTTTGCTTAGCCGTTTTGAGGGAAAAAAATGTTGTAGCCTTAAAGAGATAGACAGAATGATACAGTTACTGTAAGATACCTGCAGGCTTTATGTACATGAACTGACAATTCCCTGTCTACTTTCATGTTGATGACCTAGAGTGTTTTTTTCCTGATTACATGGGCAGTGAAATTAATGGTCAAATGACTCTGTCTGATGATTTTGTTTAATTATTGGGTTATACAGTGCACCTTTATCTTAGAAGTTCAATTAGGTGTATAATTCTCTTCCATCTATCATGTGCCCTCCATTACACCCTATCATCTGCCTTAGACTCTGCAAAGTAGAAGAACAATTTGGCTTTTTGAAACTATGGCCTTTGGAGATGAAGCAACGGCAACTTATTGTTGCATAGAGTTGCAAACAGACTCCAAAGACAACAATAACTGCTGTGAAGAATCATTATCTCAAATATTGTTGTGAGTTAAAGTCAAAACAGTTACATACAGTAGTAACAGGTACTGCATGAAACTAGGTCTTTGGCTACTTAAAATCAGCCTAAGATGTTAAATGTTACTGATGTGTCCCCAAAGAGTCACCAGTCTCCAAGGAAGTACTGACAATCTAGCCTGTGTTTGGTCTTAGTAAGGCGATTTTTTGCAGGTCATCCACTGGACATTGTGTCTGATCTGCCTGTATCAGAGCAGTAAATTCAGCATGCAGAGGAAATCAATATGCTAGTCCTATTATCAGATGAGTGGGTGTGATTTAAGACTATCTCCTATCGGCTTTCAGCATCTTAACAGCAGCACATGTGCACTGATACATCCCTGTGTGCAAACAAATACACACACAGCACAACAACAACAACACACTGGACAGGACAGCACTATGTTGTCCAGGCATAATAAATGAATGTGGATGTCTGTGGGAACATAAAACAAAAGTAATTAAAGGGAGCTGAAGGGCCCCAAAGCTCAGAGCACTTGATTAATGATGCCTTTCAGCGCACAAGGCTCAACTAGGCTGTTCTAACCTGACGAGGCAAGAGAGAGGGGAAGAGAAGGGGAGAGAGAAATATGGAAGCAGAGAGGAAGAGAGGTGAATAACTATGTCATTGGCCTCTCCTAAACCTTTGGGGCATTGTAGAATTGTTGGGCTCAAACACCTGGTAGGGAAATGTTGAAGAGGGGAAATACAGAAAGAAATGCCTTACAGTAAATCAATACAATTTAATGGTGTATTTTACATATCATTCAGCAAGTGTAAATGTAAGTGAATTCTTTATAGCTTAGTGTGTTAACAAATCTTACACCTTCTCAAGCCACAAAGAATTTAATACCCAAGGCATCATTCTTCATATCTTTGAAAATTACTGAGACGCATCCTCTCATAAAAGTGAGGATAGATGTTTCTTGTTCCATTTGCATTCCTGAAACATTCAGATAATTCCTTCATGGCATGCTTCTCGCGAACAAAGGACAAACCCTAAAAGTCACATCCTGTTAGGGAAAGCAGAAATCAAGACTGCACGGTAATGACGGAGCGGAGGACTGCTGACCTCAGCAAGCAATTAGATGCAGACTGCTGGCTGACTGGCATCTTGTCTGGGGGAAATGTGTGGGTTTGTGTGAGTGTGTGCGTGTGCGTGTGTGTGTGTGTGTGTGTGTGTGTGTGTGTGTGTGTATGTGTGAGAGAGAGAGAGAAACAAATTGTGAGAAATAAAGAGACAGCGAAACAGGTTGTATGCTGGGAAAATAGCTCCCCAGCCCACCCGTAATGCATTTTTCTCACTCATAATTGGATTTTAAAAATACATGGAGCCGTCCTTTGTATGTGGTGTTGGTTGAGTCCAGATATCTTCTACCCCTCTGTTTTGTGGCATCTCTTTTTCTCTGTTCTATTTTTTCTTCATTGTGGTCATCTTTCTGCACACCTTAAACTGTGTTATCTCTTCTTTACTCTCTCTTTTCATTTTCATTCAGCCTCCTACTCACATGTGCCCTCTACTCTTTTATCTTCCATTGTTGCCTCTCTTCACTGGGAGCAAGAACAAGGGAAGTAAAATGTCAATTGCTGCCATCACATACAGAGGGTAGACAAAGGTTACAATTTATTGGACCAGGGACGATGAGAATGGGACAGAGGGGAGTGGCTGCAAGCTGTTTTAAAGGGGCTGGAGAGGATGAGACTCAAGCTGGACTTTCAGTTTTCTGTCTTTCTGAGGCAACAACATGGATGACCTCTGAACATTTAATGGGCTTGTATTGCTGTGCTCTGCAGGGTTGCACTAATGAAACTTTATCAAATGCACTATGGCATTTTAAATTGTTGTTTTGGGTATTACTTCACTGCTTTGCTGCCTTGGTCTCATGACTGTCATGACCTAGTTTCCAAGTTGTTCCATCTTTGTAGCAACGCCAAAAGCCATTAAGCACACTTTTGTAACAGTACTTACAAACACACAAAAAAAAATCTCAGAAAAAAACCCCCTCTCAGGCTGCTTCTATTTAACATCACACTAATCGTTCGTCCTTCTTTCTTGTGAGGCAGATATCTTTCTTTCTATCTCTTTTTTCCTGTTTTCCTTTTTAAACCACCGCCCTCCTGAAGACGGTGAGCCTCTGAATGCATTCAAACACCAGCAATAATAGGCTACTGAAACAGGGTTTGATTGGAAAGTGGTGCACACGCAAACTTCTGTTTATATGTACGTGTGTGAGAGAGTGGTGATTGAGTACATACATTCCAGAAAGCATGCATGCTGAGTTGTCAATATCTCATACGCCTCCAATCTTGTACTACATGTGATATTTATCTTATTTTTGCTGTGCAGAGTAATGGTGCATGACAGATGGTGTGGTGCCAGTTTGTGTGTGCGTGTAGTACATTGTGATGATGTTCTATTTACATCACAGCATCTAAAATCATATGTGTTTGACAGATATTTTGCATTTTGTCCTTTTAATGGATGGAGACGGGTGTTTACAGAGAGACAATGTGTGTGTGTGTGTGTGTGTGTGTGTGTGTGTGTATGTGTGTGTTTGTCCAACAGAAAGTGTATGGATTTAACAAGCTGAATGAGTTACAGTTAGACATCTGGACATATACTTGTACACCTTATTACCAGTAATAATTCATCCATAAACACAGCCAATGCCTGTCTGCCTGGAAACACATTGGCACACACCGCTACAGACACACCACAGCTAAAGCAGCACACACATACAAAAGAAAATGGAGGCACTTAAACTAGTAGTCACAAAAACACAAAGTGCATCTACTAACTTGTGTTTCTTGAGTGAAAGCCCCATGTGTTGCTTCATCTGCTGCAGGCCATGGTAGTCAGTGTAGATGAGGTCAAAAGGTAGTGGACCAGTTAGTGGGCAACTGCCTCTGCCTGGGGGCACACCAAGGAAGCTGCAACAAGAATAAAACACTCATTTTATACAAGCAGAGAAACATGACCGACAGAAAAGAGAGAGTTGTACTGAAGTGCACACGGATTGCACTTCAGCTTCAGCTTGCCAAGCCACTAGGGCATCCAAGCATTCATTATTAACTTGGACAAAAACTGTTATTGGTTCTCCGATGATAAGGTAAAGAGAAGGGAAGCATATAGCAGTGGGAGCTGGGAGTCGGATGCATTCATTGACTTGGGAAATGGATTTGCTGGGGGTGCTAGTACTGCCTACAATCAGTGGTGGAAGAAATATTCAGATAATTTACTTAAGCACAAGTACCTATACAATAATGTAAAAATACTCCATAACAAGTAAAAGTCATGCCTGAAAAATCCTATTTTTAAAATTACATAAGTATTAGCAGCAGATTGTAGTTAAAGTATTGAAGTAAAAGTACAGTAAGTGGTGGCTAGCTTTACTTAAGTGGTTCCCGACCCATGAGAGGCCATGAGATGAAAAAATAAAGTTCAAATACAATACACAAATCTATTTAGCTTTAGGATTATTTCTTTAATATTTGATTTTTGCTAAAATATTGGATAATTTGAACATTTATTGACATAAAACTATGTCAGAAGTATTTGGTGGAGCTGTTAACAACTCATAGACATCCGAGATGTGCTCCCAAACTTCACCCGGCTTTTTGGAAGATCTCAAATGCCAAAAAGGCTGGAAATCACAATCATCATCTATAAAAATGTTTGGAGTTTTAAAAGCTTGTTTTGTTATCCATTGTGTCAAATCTCTGGCATTGGGGCAGAGCAAGGGCAGAGCAGGAGACCCCAGGCGGGTGGGCTGTGAGTTGGTCTTGGGCTGGGGTTAGGGCAAGTGGCCTGGGGCCTGGACATCTCAGGCAAGGGCCCTGGGGCCTGGACAGATATGCAAATTTGACTGAAAGGCAGGACAGATGGTCGGTATCCCTTCAGAGGGCAACCAGGAGGACAACCAGATGTGCTGCTGACCGCCTAAGCTCCGGCAGGGGGTGGGCAAAGAGGACACTGGAGGCAGCTTAATATTGGGAGTCTGACAGGTCGTCGGGTGGTGTGGTTGACAACTGGGAGTCTAGGAGCAGAGCAGGCTGTCTCAGTGGAACGACTGGTCGATAAGCCGGACAAGCCAGAGAACCAGGTGGTTGTTGAACCACAGGAACAGAAAGCTGCAGCATCATGGGAACTGGGAACTGTTGTGGCTCAAGAACAGGGGGCTGTTGCAGCTCAAGAATAGGGGATTCAGCAGGAGGAGAGTTCAGCAGGAAAAGAAGATTGTTGACGCCCAGCAGGGACAGGGGATGCAGGAAGCAGGAGTGAAGAGAATGCTGCAGTCTCTGGAGGTGAATGCAACAGGGGATCTAGGCAAGGGACATGGCAGATCAGGTGCAGGACATACAGTACAGGCAGGGTACCAGCTGGAGCCAAAACAGGATCAGCAGCAGATGTGCTCACAATGTCTTTTCGATTAGGCAGTAGATCCAGCAGTCATGGCTTAGATGAAGTGTGGAGTATCAGAGAAAAAAAAATCATCATTCTGCTTAATGCTGGGGGTCACATGGCAGTAGGCAGAGTATTGATTTACAAGAATTGATCCATACATTTTTTTGACCTCATTCAAGGATACTGGGCCCATGTGTAGCTAGTTTGTATTATTGACAGTGTCCATGGGAACTGGGGCTGGAGTTGGAAGAGCATGATCAGGTAGGATGCTAGTCAACTCAGGTGCAGAAGTAGACTAAAGGCTAGCAGTTCCAAGTGCAAGCTGAAGTGCAACGGAGGATGAAGTGGCAGGCTTGGGGGAAACAGGATAGCTTGGCTGCTTTGAGCTTACAGGTTTGGAGCAAATCCCCAGGACCAGCACCAGGCTTTGAAGCCAATTTGACATAGCACCCAAACTGTGTGTTTGCAACATCACGTGATGCTATTTACCCAAAAATACTTTTCCCCATAAACTTAGGTTGTGAAAGAGATGACTGTTAATCAGCGGACACATTTTCTTGTGCATCAAAACCCCAGCAAAAATTATTTGTTTCACTATCAGACTTTGATCGATTTGGTGTGATCACAATCATCATTGAACCTTTTTGGCTTCATGTGCCACAGAGCAACCTTTTTTGGTATAGGTGTTCACAAAGTGCTCTGTCCACCCAGGTAGCACATCTGTTGTCTACTAACTGATGAAGTAAGAATAGACAGGTATACAAACACAAGGAGCTAATCATAGAACATCACATCACACAGTTGAGTGGGGTAGGCACTGGAATAAAGAGGGAAAGGCAAGGATTGGTTAACAATGAAGACAATGAGGGTGTGACAGGCAACAACAAGGGCAAGGCTAATGACGCTAAACACAGAGCAAGAGTGGAGGGGAAAACAGCCTGAGCAGGACTAAGGCAACACAGGAACAACTCAAAACATTATAAACTGATAAGAATAAAACCAAAGCAAGGCAAAGATAAAACTAAAGAAAACAACATCAAGCTCAAACACAACAAAAAGAAACACAACTGGCAAATGCAGTTATCACAAACAACTTGTAAACTTGTGGGCTTTTCAGATGACATTTTAGACGTTCCCAACTGGTTTTGGAACTCTGACTATGTTTAACGTGGTCATCCCACATAACAACAGTATACAAATGACAGAAATGAAAATGACAAAAAAGCATGTTATGTCCCCTTTAAAATTTGAAATTTCTATCAACTGTGATGAAAACCTGATAATGGGTCTGTTTTTTTATCTTTATCTGTCTTTGTCTTTCTTGCAACTATCACACTTTCTGTTTTATTTTTGTGCTAAGCTTGCTGCAGAAATTGATGACCATAACATCAGTTTAATAATAAGAGTCTATAACATATTTTGTATATCGTTATTAGGCGGACAAGGCAATTTTGCACAAGAAGTGAGGAGTAAGGATTTTGAATTTAAGAGCTTCGGTGTCCAGATATGTTACTTGATAGCAGTTGGAATCACCTGGAAAAGAAGAAGTGCTGAATTACACATTCCCAGCACCAGAAAGACTGAGGTTAGCCTGAGCAGTGATAGCTGAGTAGACAAAGAGCACAGGGAGCTACAGAGACTGAGCTTCATCAGCAGAAAACCATTTGATTGGCAGATGATCTGAGGTGTGCAGTGCAAAAACAGCACAGTAATGAAAAGAATTTTGCCACATTAAAATGTACATACGTATACATATGCCCCTTGTTGAAACCAAAGCCCCCAAACCCAGATCCCAGAGCTCTTGAGCTACAACACAAGTGAGAGACAGTAAAGGCAGCACTACAAGGGCCAGAGTTGCATGAAGATAAATTTGAACAAAAATGAACCATAGTAGTCACTGTGGAATGATTGTTTTGTCTGCCAAAATAATAAAGATCACTTGAGTGTCCTTAAAAAAAAGATCTACATCTCCCCTTGTATTGAGTTTCTTGTATAAAAGTCAAAAATCTAATGACCTAAAGTGAAGTAAAAACTGAAATGGTGTTTTGACTGAAAATTTAATTATAAAGTCTGTTGTATTGTATGGGTAAAGCTGAGTTCAATCAAAGTCAAGCCAGAGGGCATCACGGAGGCCTTTGGCAAATCATAATTCAAACAAACAGGATGAAAAGAGATGCATTTGTAATGACTTGGCTGAATTGTACCTTGCAGCAGCAGCAAAAGCAGCAGCCGCAACAACAACAGATGGTCAGTGAATGGAGAGAAACAGAAAATAGGAAGGAATACAGCTGATGTGCTTGTGTGTGTGTGTGTGTGTGTGTGTGTGTGTGTGTGTGTGTGTGTGTGTGTGCATCGCATGCTTTTAAAATGTGTATGTGTATGACCTATACTCAGTGTCTCCACTTCCAAACCCCCTCTTTCAATGCCACACACAGATACACAGACAAACTTACACAGTACAAACCAGAGGAAAACAGAAATGTTACTTCTAAGTGTGTGTTGTACTGTGTCCAGTTTAACATCCTTGTTTGACCCAGTTTCAACTCAGTCATTGGCTAAGGGCTTCTCTGTTACCATGCTGACAGACCTGCTATTAGATATCTGACCTGTGAGTGGTCTGTTAGCTCTTACTTAGCTCTTTTTCCTATGACAGATGAGGCCAAAGGCTAATGGAGACTGTAATGCAGTTTGTACCCCAGTGAATTTCATCTTGCTATGCTGGTTTTACATTGGAGTCTTTTTGACTGCACTTCTTATCCAAAGGGGCCATTTAATAGGGTGTCAAGGCAGCATTTAATGTACAGGAGCTCTGCTGGCAGCTGCAAACCACCATTAGACAGCAGTGTGAACACTTGGATAAAGGGTTCAATGCAGCGATTGAACTGAAAAGAAAAGGGTAAACCAAAAACTGCACACCATGCGGCTGAGATGAATGCTACTCATGGCAATTTGACAAAAAATATCCTCAGAGTCAACTTGGTAACTTTTTCTACAACTTTCAAATGTATCTCTCAGGTTTCACCAGACTGTGAAATGTGTTAAGGTTAAGGTTGTAATTGTAAAATTAATTATTACTATTTTGTCAAATTGCTTCATCCAAGGTCAGACATGAACTTTCATACTTAAGTCGTAGCAATGAATATACTATTAGTCTCCCATTTGCAGGTCCATTTCTCTGCATATGAATAAATAAAGCTCCACGGTGGCAGGGCCCCGGGGGTGGATGTTGTGGGGCTGTTGACATGACTCTGCTAAATCGCATGGACATCGGGGGCAGTGCTTCTGGATTGGCAGACTGGGGTGGTGGTCCCTCTTTTTAAGAAGAGGGACCGGAGGGTGTGTTCCTTATCAGCCTCCCTGGTAAGGTTTATTCAGGGGTACTGGAGAGGAGGGTCCATCGGATAGTCGAACCTCGGATTCAGGAGGAACAATGTGGTTTTCATCTGGGTCGTGGAACTGTGGACCAGCTTTACACCCTCTGCAGTCGAGGGCTGCCCTTTGTTACTGATTCTGTTCATAATCTTTATGGACAGGATTTCTAGGCACAGCCGGGGTGTTGAGGGGTTCTGGTTTGTTGACCTCAGGATTGAGTCACTGCTTTTTGCAGATGATGTGGTCCTGTTGGCTTCATCAGACCGTGACCTCCAACTCTCACTGGATCGGTTTGAGTGTGAAGCGGCCGGGATGAGGCCGGGATGAGACTCAGCACCTCCAAATCCGAGTCCATGGTGTGTGGTGTAATGGTATTTTGTTTACATGATGATGGCAACACAGGTGAATGCTGGGAGTAGTTCCGGGGTTGAAGCTTGGTGAGACATGTGCCGCCTGTAACCTGCCTTATTGAATGAGAGCAGGGTTAGGTTTAGGGTTAGTGTTAGTTCAAAGCAGAACTACACAGTGTCGTTATTGTAATATAAGGACCCACAGCAACAACACAACAGAGTGCACTCTCCAGGTCAGCGATGAGATCCTGCCCCAAGTGGAGGAGTTCAAGTACCTCGGGGTCTTGTTCACGAGTGAGGGAAGGAAGGAGCGGGATATCGACAGGCGGATCGGTGCGGCATCTGCAGTAATGCGGACTCTGCACAGATCCGTCGTGGTGAAGAGGGAGCTCAGCTGAAAAGGAAAGGGTCTAGATTTACCAATCAATCTTCGCTCCTACCCTCACCTATGGTCATGAGCTTTGGGTAGTGACTGAAAGAATAAGATCGTGAGTACAAGCTGCCAAAATGAGTTTCCTCCATAGGGTGGCAGGGCTCTCCCTTAGAGATAGGGTGAGAAGCTTGGTCATCCAGGAGGAGCTCGGAGTAGACCCGCTGCTCCTCCGCGTTGAGAGGAGCCAGATGAGGTGGCTCGGGCATCTATAGTAGTTAGGATGCCTCCCTGGTGAGGTGTTCAGGGCACGTCCCACCGGTAGACACGCTGGAGAGACTCTGGGCCCCATTCTAAAGATCTATAGCGCATGGCGCAAGTGCCTTTTGGGCGTGTCCAAATCCAATTTTGCTATTGGAAATATGGTCACTGCGCCAGGTGCATGGTCTAAAAGGGATGGACTTAAGTCCCTTCATCAATCATAGGTGTGTTTTGGGCGAACACGCAGTAAACCAATCAGAGTGTCATCTTCCATTCCCTTTAATATCCAGCGGATAAGCAGACAAGCAGACGTTGCTCTGAGATCCATTCTCCACAAGAACACCAACAACTCACTCTGTGCTGTA